>NC_084611.1:3287055-3294555 GCF_033978795.1 Nerophis ophidion | reverse complement strand
GAGTATGCTGCAGGGAGACAATACAGTTTAAAGTCCGGTAGACAGCGGTGGCCATTTGAAGCAATGACATAAGAAATATAATAATAATAATAATATGGTTACAGTCACTATATCGACACGTCTATTGATTGTAGCGCTGATGCTAACACTTGACCCCGCCCACTTGATCAGTGATCAGCCTTTGCATAGATAATCAATGTGACCAAGCCGCCACAAGTCCTTCTGGGAATCTGAGACCAGCGATCAGACACAGGTGTGCAACACGTGTGCAGACCTGCCGACATTTAATAAGTACTCCACGTAGCTTCGCAGAACGGCTTCAAACTATTTGAGTTACAGCATAAGTATTAACTTACTATTTATGTTCTTTTTCCACCACAGTTTTCATAGCGCTTCGAGAGGGTGGCGTTATGTCAACTCCTCTCCGCTCTTTAGCCAGTCAACTTCCTTTGGTAATTAACGAGACAAGCAGTGTTATTGCAGCTGGAACCAGGCGATGTTGTAACAGTCATTTAAGGGACGTATCGGCCCATTTCTATGAAGTATGTCAGGGGTGCCCACACTTTTTCTGCAGGCGAGCTACTTTTCAATTGACCAACTCGAGGGGATCTACCTCATTTATATATATCATTAGTTAAATGTGTTTAATGATAATACAAGCATGTGTAACACATATAGATGTCTTTCTTTCACAAAGACAAGAATATAAGTTGGTGTATTACCTGATTCTGATGACTTGCATTGATTGGAATCAGACAGTAATGATGATAACTGAGGAGAAAAAAAGTTGTCCTTTCTGTACAATACCACATGAAAGTGGTTGGTTTTTGGCATCTAATTCATCCAGCTTCCATACACTTTACAAGAAAAACATTGGCGGCAAATTCCGTAGCTTGCTTGATTGACATTCACGGCACCCGAGGGTCTTGTGAGATGACGCTGGCTGCTGCCAGTTCATTATTATGAAAAAATGATAGAGAGGAAGGCGAGAAACACTTTTTATTTCAACAGACTTTCACGCCGTCCCTTCCGTCAAAACTCTAAAGGCCGACTACACATTTCCTATCTTCACAATAAAAGCCCTGCTTCATGCTGCCCGCGCTAACAAAATAAGAGTCTCAGAAAGCTGGCGTGCACAAGTGATGTGCACGCCAGTCCATGGTTCTCGCCCGGAAAAGGGTGGAGTGCCATCTCCGGGTTGGGGAGGAGACCCTGCCCCAAGTGGAGGAGTTCAAGTACCTAGGAGTCTTGTTCACGAGTGGGGGAAGAGTGGATGGTGAGATCGACAGGCGGATCGGTGCGGCGTCTTCAGTAATGCGGACGTTGTATCGATCCGTTGTGGTGAAGAAGGAGCTGAGCCGGAAGGCAAAGCTCTCAATTTACCGGTCGATCTACATTCCCATCCTCACCTATGGTCATGAGCTTTGGGTCATGACCGAAAGGATAAGATCACGGGTACAAGCGGGCGAAATGAGTTTCCAGGTCTCTCCCTTAGAGATAGGGTGAGAAGCTCTGTCATCCGGGAGGAACTCAAAGTAAAGCCGCTGCTCCTCCACATGGGGAGGAGCCAGATGAGGTGGTTTGGGCATCTGGTCAGGATGCCACCCGAACGCCTCCCTAGGGAGGTGTTTAGGGCACGTCCAACCGGTAGGAGGCCACGGGGAAGACCCAGGACACGTTGGGAAGACTATGTCTCCCGGCTGGCCTGGGAACGCCTCGGGATCCCCCGGGAAGAGCTGGACGAAGTGGCTGGGGAGAGGGAAGTCTGGGTTTCCCTGCTTAGGCTGTTGCCCCCGCGACCCGACCTCGGATAAGCGGAAGATGATGGATGGGTGTATTTAGTTAGCGCAGGCAGCATGAAGCAGGGCTTTTATTGTGAAGATAGGAAATGTGCCGTCGGCCTTTAGAGTTTTGACGGAAGGTACGGCGCGAGAGTCTGTTGAAATAAAAAGTGTTTCTGGCCTTCCTCTCGGTCATATTTTCATAATAATGATCTTGCAGCAGCCAGCGTCATCTCACAAGACCCTCCGGTACCGTGAATGTCATTTAAGTGACGTCTTGGTGAAGATTGATGATCACTCATTTTTAGGTCTATTTTTTTTAAAAGCCTGGCTGGAGATGGACTGACACACCCCCCGCGGTCGACTGGTAGCTCGCCATCGACGTAATGGGCACCCCTGATGTATGTGATCGCAAAAAGCCGATGCCGTCAGGCTGATCCCTCTGCTGACATCGATGGCTAGCAAGTAACCGTTTATGTTTATACGCAGTGTGGAGCCGCTCGCAAGAGTTAATCAGCACTTATATATTTCTTACAAGTACCATTATCACTGAAGACAAGGCTGCACACCGACTAACCTTGGATTGCCACTGGATGCCTGACAGCAGGCGGACTCTTTGCATTTTTATTAAAGTCAAAAAGTGTCAGTTTCCTCCATCCCTCTGCTAAATATACACAGAGCTTCTATATTTGCAGGCCGCCGCAGCACAGCGGTTTTAATTTAGCCAAAAAGAAGGGACAAGAAGTCAAGTGCAAATGGCTTACATTCAAAATAAAATCAGTCCCTTTCAAGGCCGATCATATTTTCCACCTTGAAAGGTGAAGTCAACTTGTCGAAAGGTTTTTAAGAAGACATTTGGCCTGGATGGGTGACCAAGGTTTCTGCAGGTGTCAGCAAATCTAATGGAATCATGCTTAAATGCCCCTAAGGCAGGGGTCCGGAACCTTTCTGGCTGGGAGAGCCATGAAAGGCAAATATTTTAAAATGTATTTCCGTGAGAGCCAAATAATATTTTTTAACACTGAATACAACTAAAAGTGTACATTTTTAAGTAACACCAACATTTTTCGAGTATAAGTCTTGTATTCTTTTTAAAAACATTGTTTATTCTGAAGCTAACCAATAATAAATAAAATGCGACTTCTTGAACAGATGCGGTGGAAAACGGATGGATGGATTAAAATGCAGGGAAATGTTTTGTTTTGAAAGTTATTTTTAACTCTGATTACCAGTGGAAATAATTTCTTATCGTGTTAAGCAACGTCAGCTAAGATTTATCTGAGAGCCAGATGCATCAATTCAAAGAGCCACATCTGGCTCTAGAACCATAGGTTCCCTACTCCTGCCCTAAAGCAAATGGAATGACAACATCAAATATAGTCAGAAACTGTCAAGCGTTTGACAATTAAAATCTAAAATAGTTGAAAAGGTGACATAAGTGTTACTCTAGACTACTGCAACGCACTTCTTGTGGGGATCCCCAGCAAGACCACCCAGAAGCTGCGATACATCCAGAATAGTGCTGCTAGGATCCTGATGATTCCATTCCATTCATACTTGGGATTTTTTTGTTTAGCACTTAGCAATCGTGCTAGTTGCTTGATCTGCTTTTCACTCAGCATCTAAAACTTGTAGCTCATCCTCCTTATGTTCATGCTCAAAAATATAAGGTTCTGGATCATAATTTGTCTCAAAGGTATTCTTTGATGGTCTGCCTTTAGTAGTAATAGTTGTTGAAGGAAATAGCGAACATTGTGATGCGTCTGTGAAAATAATGCACCGTCCATCCATTAATTTTCGTCCACTTAAACGAGGTCGCGGGGGCAGCAGCCTAAGCAGGGGAACCCAGACTTCTCTCTCCCCAGTCACTTCGTCCAGCTCTTCCCGGGGGATCCCGAAGCGTTCCCAGGCCAGCCCGGAGACATAGTCTTCCCAACGTGTCCTGGGTCTTCCCTGTGGCCTCCTACTAATAGGACGTGCCCGAGGGAGGCGTTTGGGGGCCATCCTGAGCAGATGCCCGAACCACCTCATCTGGCTCCTCTCCATGTGGAGGAGCAGCGGCTTTACTTTGAGTTCCTCCCGGATGGCAGAGCTTCTCACCCTATCTCTAAGGGAGAGGAAACTCATTTGGGCCGCTTGTACCCGGGATCTTGTCCTTTCGGTCATGACCCAAAGCTCATGACCATAGGTGAGGATGGGATTGTAGATCAAGTGGTAAATTGAGAGCTTTGCCTTCCGGCTCAGCTCCTTCTTCCCCACAACGGATCGATACAGCGTCCACATTACTGAAGACGCCGCACCGATCCATCTTACGATCCACTCTTCCCTCACTCGTGAACAAGACTACTAGGTACTTGAACTCCTCCACTTGGGGCAGGGTCTCCTCCCCAACCCGGAGATGGCACTCCACCCTTTTCCGGGCGAGAACCATGGACTCCGACTTGGAGGTGCTGATTCTCATCCCAGGCGCTTCACACGATCCAGTGAGAGCTGCAGATCCTGGTCAGATGAAGCCATCAGGACCACATCATCTGCAAAAAGCAGAGACCTAATCCTGCGGTCACCAAACCGGATCCTCTCAACGCCTTGACTGCGCCTAGAAATTCTGTCCATAAAATGTTATAAACAGAATGGGTGACAAAGGGCAGCCTTGGCGGAGTCCAACCCTCACTGGAAACTGGTCCGACTTCCAAGCTCTGACACTGATCATACAGGGAGAGGACCGCCACAATCAGACAGTCCGATACCCCATACTCTCTGAGCACTCCCCACAGGACACGGTCCAATGCCTTCTCCAAGTCCACAAAGCACATCTAGACTGGTTGGGCAAACTCCCATGCACCCTCAAGAACCCTGCCCAGAGTATAGAGCTGGTCCACAGTTCCACGACAAAAACCACACTGAAATGGAAATAGGACCATATCCCACCAATTCTCAAATTCCTTTACTGGCTTCCTGTTCCACTCAGGATTGAATACAAAGTCTCCCTGCTAACCCACCAGTGCCTCCATGGAAAGGTCTCCCTCCACCTCTAAGAACTATCCATCCATTTTCTACCGCATGTCTCGTTTGGGGTCGCGGGGGGTTCTCTAAGAACTACTCACCCCCAGATCCTCCACACGACTCCACCGCTCCGGACAGGCTATCCTCCTCCAACCTCAGAGGACAAAGCTACGAACAGTGGGAGAAGGGGCTTTCTGCTCCGCCGCTCCCAGTCTGTGGAACGCTTTCCCTGACCACCTGAGGACACCACAGACTGTGGATGCTTTTAAAAAAGGATTTTTTTTTTTAGGTATATGCATACTAGTTCTAGCTATTAGGCTGCTCTAGTTTTTATTATCTTTTTATTTTTTTATACACTGTAGCACTTTGAGGTTGTTTGCTGAATGTAAAGTGCTTTTAAAAAATAAAATATTTTATCATTATTGTTACTTTCCAGTGAATTACATTTGGCTCACAAGATTGATCTATGATTGTCTTTATTTTCATGTGGTGGCGGCGTGGTAGCGACCGCAGTTGTTGCTTTGCTAGTCACGCCGAATAATTTTGGCACCGTTAGCTGCTTTTTTACCTTCAATCGCCAACTTGTGATCATTTTTATTGCATGCATGATTTCGCCGCATTAATTTGTTTTCATGCCTCTGGACATGGAATTTAATGCCAATTAAGGCCTTAATTTACTGCAAAAGCCATTAAATGACTTTGAATGACCTGCTTAAACCCTGGATGAGGACACTTTGATTGTGTTGGACGAAAACAAAGAATCATATTAGAGGCATATCCCGGGCAGCAATATAGGGGCCTGTGTCTAAAAGAAGCCGAAACAGGGGGCGGGGAAGCCGGCGAGTGGCTCGCAACAGATGTTTGTTTATGGCGGGACCAAGTTTATTTGCTCCTGCTCCTCTACTCTGGAAAGACGGAAAAAACGGTTTGTTGTTCGCTTTACTACAACTCCGACGGATCTGGTAAAAAGTCTGCGCTATTTCCCCGCAACAAAAACGGCGGTAGGGGATTGCCGGAAAGCGGCAACCTTTCGTGAGAAACCCGGTGCGAGAGCAAGCAGGCGAAGAAAAGGCGGCGTGCTAAATGCTAAGCTAGTCGTTAAGATAGCTTGAAGCAACAAAAGAACTAAGTGCTAAGTTTAGGAAGTGTAGAAAAGTGCATTACAGCAAAAAGTAAGTACCGTATTTCCTTGAATTGCCGCCGGGTATATAGTATGTGCCTGGCTAGAATTACTGCCAGGTCAAACTCGTTTTGCAAAATAATTAGGATGAACGCCGGGTTAAACTCGTTTCACAAAATTCAATTTTTATTACCGCATGTCGAGAATTTCCGCCGGGTCAAACTCGTTTCGCAAAATAATTAGTATATGCCTATAATTTCCACCGGGTCAAACTCGTCACGTCACGAGTGACACTTCACCTGTCATCATTTTCAAAATGGAGGAGGCTTATTTCAATAATTTGTAATCGCATAAAGGGAAGAAGATTAAGAGCTATTCAGTAGGATTTAAGAGTGTGAAGAACAGAACAGTAGACAGCTATGTTTTATTAATATACCGTAGCTGCGTGTGTCAAATATGAGTCATTAAATGACTCCCTCGTCCTGGTGGTAGAGGGCGCTAGTGATCCTTCTTGCGACTACTCGGCTGCAGAAGAAGTGACAACAAGCAGCAAGAGTGAGCAGCGATCGTTAATTTTTTTCCACTCGCTTGCACTTTTAACTTGGAGGATTACATATCTAAAATAAAACAGTTTTCTAAACTGGACTTTCAATTGAAGCAGGAGGTAATAAAGGAAGATCTCCATCGAGAGAGAGAGACTTTTAAAACTGAAGAAAGATAAGGAAGACTTCTATAAACAAGTTATCGATGCTTTTGATCAGAAGGAGCTGCGCATGGACTTCATTTATAAGTAAAAGTAAGAGCATAATAAGGTTTTTTTTATTAAATGATAATTGGGTTGTACTTGTATCGCGCTTTTCTACCTTCAAGGTACTCAAAGCGCTTTGACACTACTTCCACATTTACCCATTCACACACATTCACACACTGATGGAGGGAGCTGCCATGCAAGGCGCTAACCAGCACCCATCAGGAGCAAGGGTGAAGTGTCTTGCTCAGGACACAACGGACATGACGAGGTTGGTACTAGGTGGGGATTGAACCAGGGACGCTCGGGTTGCGCACAGCTACTCTCCCAGTGCGCCACGCCGTCCCTATTACATGTGCTTTTCATGATGGTATCCTTACATCACACTCAAATTTATAAGCGCAGGCCAAAATATACCGCATGCCTTTGGTAATTGCCGGAGTGAGAAGAAGTTTTAAAATAATTAGTGCATGCTTGCCTTTACCGCATGCCTTTGGTAAACGCCGGAGTGAGAAGAGGTTTTAAATGAATTTGTGTCCCGGTGGCAATTCAAGGAAATACAATAATTACTAAAAGGAATTTTCAAGTATATGATCGATACTCGAGAGGTTCTATCAATATTTTCATTTCCGCACAATCAGTTTTTTGTTGACAAATTTAGGGAATTCATTCCCTGGACACTGGAGGCCAAAACCCAAATAACTAAAATAGGTAGTTTTTGCTTTTGTTCAGTTATTGTGTACTATCGACTTTGTTTGGCTCAAACAATGGTATGATTTCATTAAATAAGTAGTTGAAATGTTTATCTATGTATGTAAAATAATGAGCACTCAGCATAAATACGTAAC
>NC_084611.1:3254555-3282055 GCF_033978795.1 Nerophis ophidion | reverse complement strand
TAACGCTAAAAGCTAATTAGTCTTCACATCAACTCAAGCCAGAACTGTGAGCGAGCTGAGCTGCAGTTTAAGTTTCTAGAATGTCAACGGGCTCTTAGTGATGTTTGTAATAGTTGTGACTGGAAAGTGTTTTTTATAATTTGGGGAGTGTACGATGTCCGCTGCTAAACGCACGTATCTGCTCGACAATGAAGCATTGACAACATGCGCTCTGAATACGCACTGCTGATTGGCTTTGTATGTAGCCAATCAGATGGTTGTGTGGGCGGGACAAGGCTGGGTGCTCACTGCTCAGACAGAGGCAGAAAGCAGAGCAGCTTGTTAAGACTTTAGATTACAAACTCGTTCGATACACCCTCGTACCGAACCGAAACGGTTCAATACATATACACGTACCGTTACACCCCAACCAGCTTGTGTGCTTATCTGCTGTGTAGCTGCCAACTCCTGCTAGCCTACCATGTTTACCTTTACTAAATGACTTGACTAAAATTAGGGCTGGGTACCGAACCCGGTATTTTTGCCCCTGCCGCCACGATTCACGTACAATCCAACGGCGCCACGTCACGGTATTTGGGTTGCGTGTGACGTCACGCCTTGTTGCCGACTCAGCAAGTGCGCCGCACTTACACACTTGGCGATCACTCCAGCAGTACTGAGAGCGGGTTCAGTCAAACTATCTCTATGTAATATTGCTTTTTTCAATTCCAACAAAGAAATTAACTTAAAAAAAAAAAAAACACTCCAATTTGACTAAAGTAACACTCCACTTTCCCAAATATGCGCTAGCTTGACGCTGATATACTTTGGCTTTGCTAAAGGCGTGCTACTGATAAGCATTAGCGATTTCAACACCTCTAAAGTTGTTCATGAAAACCACAACGGAGATGCATGTTAGAATCAAAGAGATGGTGGGTATGAAATACAATCCTTACAGTTTTAACACTGTGGAGGACAGAGTCAAACAACTTGCACTGAGCCTGGTCTATAAAATCCGCTACACCTCCTTGATACCCAAGTACATGTCAAATTACTTCCTTAACGTAAATGACCGCCATAACCACAACACCAAGGGGAGCTCCACAAACCACGTTAAACCCAGATTCCCATCTAACAAAGGTCTTAACTCATTCTCCTTCTATGCCACATCAATGTGGAATGCACTCCCAACAGGTATAAAAGTAAGTGCATCTCTATATTCCTTCAAAAGCGCTCTAAAACAACACCTCCAGGCAACTTCAACACTTTACTAATACCCTCCTCCATTCACATCCCATCTCCCCGGATTATAAACAACTCAAATGTACTTCTAATGTATATACTTGTTCTTATGCTATGTGAACTCACTATGTTCTCTGCTGGCTGTACATATCCTACTAAATAAGACCTACACTGTTTCAATGTCCACATTTCTCTGTTGATGACTGAAGTTCTGATATCAACCAAAGCTCCTCATCCCACCCCCCGGATTGTAAATAATGTAAATAATTCAATGTACATACTATGATGATTAACTTGTGTGATGACTGTATTATGTTGATAGTATATATTTGTACCATGAATTGATTAACGTGGACCCCGACTTAAGTTGAAAAACTTATTGGGGTGTTACCATTTAGTGGTCAATTGTACGGAATATGTACTGTACTGTGCAATCTACTAATAAAAGTATCAATCAATCAAACAATTCTAAGGGTGCAACAAAATACTAGACAGCAAAGACTGATCTGACTAGCCAAGACACCATAAACTACACACTGCAGCTGCAAATATCACACAAAAACAAGAAATAACAACTGGAAAGCACTTTTCAAAATCAGCTGTGTTGAAATAAAAAGAAAATGTTTCACTATTGAAAACAATTAATGTATGAAAATACACAAAAGTACCGGAAAATTGGTGCGGTTGAGTACCAGTATCGATTCCAAGGTACCGGGAATTGGTACCGTATTGGTTAAAATTAGGGATGCACCGATTAATCGGTAACCGAATATATTCGGCCGAATATGGCAAAAAAAGCCACATTCGGCCTTCGGTGGAATGAGTTAAAAACAAGGCCGAATAGTGGCGTGTGACGCAATTTTTGGACGCGGTGACGCAATCAACCAACGTGCAGTGACGTTGGGATATGTTGTGTACCTGTATAAGTGTATGAGGTTACAAGCACACACTTATTGAGATTTAGTGGGGCCTCTGTTTACATTATTAGCCTGTTGTGTAGGCTACCTGTATAAGTGTATGAGGTTACAAGCACACACTTAATTGAGATTTAGTGGGGCCTCTGTTTACATTATTAGCCTGTTGTGTAGGCTACCTGTATAAGTGTATGAGGTTACAAGCACACACTTATTGAGATTTACTTGAGCCTTCTGTTTACATTATTAGCATATCTACTGTGGCTAAGCAGACTTTTGCCAAAAGGACAATAATTCATTTGTTGTGGGTTTATCCACTTTAATGCACTTTTTTTTTTTTTGGAATGCATGTTTTGTTTGAAGGCCTAATATAAATGAAACACTGTGCTTTTTTTTTGAAAAGCAAAGGCAACTGGAATATTAAAAAAATGTCAATATTCAATAAAAAAATTACTTTGGCTTGAAAAACATGTCTAAATATTTATTCTCGGCTATTTATGCAATATTAAAAAAATTGTGAAAAACTGCATTCATTATTCGGTATTCGGCCTTCGGCCAAGCGTTTAAATTTTATTCGGCTTCGGCCACAAATTTTCATTTCGGTGCATCCCCAGTTAAAATGTGAACATTACCCATCTCTAACTAACACAGAGGGAAAAAAACAACCTTGTGGCGTATTGGAGGAAAATGTAGTCAAGCTTTCCAGACGTAGACACACTGCAAACACTTGTATCAGACATGATGGCACACATTTTACATGCAATGCCATACTTGTTTTTTTGCTGATATCATCGGATCAGGACACTCCTTATACTTTAAATCAACCATTGGGGAAAATTATGTTCTTACATTGGGGATGGCATCTTCCAATAACCACTTTGACTTCCTCTTCCTCCTCTCTGATGACGCACTGTACACACACACGCACACACACACACATGTCAACAAAGCCAAGGACCATTTGTGCATAACTAGAATGAGCAGAGATGTACTTGTACCTGGTCCTACCAACACCCTTCTTACAGCCCCGCCCCACTTCATAGTGAGCACGCTCGGGGAATAGTTTGGAGGGGGGTGTGGGGGGAACACGTGTCCTCAGGCGAAAGATGCACTTCCTCTTTTTGATCTCCTTCCCGCACAGAAACCTGAGCACAAGGACACACACTATCGGTACGGTACTGATAAAGTACTGTGGTGCTAATGAATTAAGGAAAGGGAACTACACTGCCTTTTTGAAAAATACCATTGCTTGCTTCGAGAGATGGACGGGACAGACAATTTATGTATGAAAGAGCCAATCACAGCCTTTCAATCTGAAACGTCATATATCTTCATAATATGAATGTAAATATTAATACTAGGGGGTGGGCAAATTAATGCGTTAATTACGCGTTAACTCATCAATCTATTAACGCCGACAATTATTTTATCGCACATTTGCGTATGTTGTTTACATGCTTTTATTTTGTTAATGCCTTTTCTTAACAAGATGGCATCTCCCGGATGTACTTCGGCGTGGAGGGGCTCTTGGTAAAGATGGAACATTTGGCAAAAATACCGGACAATTCTGCAAATGTCATGGCTGGCTTACAGCGTGGTCACTCCGGGATCACTTACGACCGCCAGACAATTCTGGATGTGGATAGATCGGGCCGTTTTGGACTGAATGAGGCGTGCTTGCTAGCATGGGAATACTTTGCCGTCTACATCCTGCGGCCTGTGAAGCAGCGGAGTATATGTGTTGTCTGTCTATTTATGAATAATGCAGACCAGGAGTGTTGGCTGAGTTCTTAACGTTTGCTTTCAGAGCGTGCATATCACAACATACAAGATGCCGTCCTGGTGACACAACCTATACATGCTTGTCACTCCTGTTGCATGCTGGGTAGGGTAGTTCTTTTTTCCCCTGGCTCATAACATCACAATATAGTACCATGTATATGATGCCTTCAGTTTATCAAAGCACCAAGCAAACAATCGGACAATTCCCATCATATCAATTCCTAGATATGGTCATAATTATTTTAAGTGCACTACGCAGAATAAACACAACATTATTAATATTGCTACTACGGATAATTTGATCAAAAATTCCCTAAAACAGCCCACTACCTATAATATAGGTTTTTTAAACATAAGATCCCTGATAAAAAAAAATGTTTCTGCTGTTACCTCAGAAATTGCCTGTTCGGATGTTATGATTGTGGCTCAGAGATTTGTATGTAGATTATATTTATTTTCCATAACAAACAGGATAACTTAAATACCCTGGCAGTGACAATAAGCTTAAATGTTTGTATTTACATTTTTGGAGTTGATTTTCATCAAATATGCTATTTAACTGCTACTGTTTAACAAGGACTGATTTAAATTGTGTTTGCACAACAAATGTTTTGGCGCTTTTCTTCATGTGGGAGAATATTCCAATAAAGGTGCACTACACACTACTTTTGAATTCATTATTGGGCTTTGCGTATACAATGCAGTTAATCGCGATTAATCGGAGAAATAGTGCGATTAACTTCGATTACAATATTTAATCGTTGCCCAGCCCTAATTAATACTAATATGAATATTAATGTAATATTAAATGTTAATATTATTCAAATAATATACCATTTATAAGATTACATACTGGGAGTGGTAGGAGGAAAAAAACGTCTAGCTCTCTGTGTGAGCGCACGGCGGCCATCTAAGAAATGTTTTTCAGCGCAGCGGTTCTTTGAAGGCTAATAAAATCAAAACTGGACCATTCATTCATTGTCTTTACCGTAGCATAAAAAGTGCCGATGGCCTTAAAACGCCACAACAGTCAGGCACTATATGTAAGTACCCAAAATAAAGGATGTTGGACGGTAGTTTTTACGATATGCAGGCAAACGACAACTTTAAAACATACCGGCTTAGCTACGGCACCTGGCAGCCATCTTGGTATAGACCATCACAGCCCCTCCCTCACAAATGTTGATACATGCGCACCAGGAGACCGTACGGGAAAAAAAAGGGGAAAAAATGTCTCCCTCACTGTGTCTGTGCAACCGTAGCAGTAATTAAAACTATTTCATCAACTTTTAATCAGAAGGGTTCAATCTCTCTAATGTGGTAGTTTGAAGCAGAAACAACAAACGCGCTCAGAGGAGATAATGTTTGAAAAAAGGTGACCGGTTTTTACAAAACTTTTGTTATAAAGGGGGATTTGCAAACTTGCTATAGATTTTTGCTGAAGGATGTCGGATTATGAAATCTAGGTATAACTAAGTCCCACATAGAGGTTTTTGTTTCATGTCTCTATGACAATCCTACTGGAAGTTACAAGCAGTTTTGTCTGTGTTTTCTTCCTAGGAGCAGTTTAGTCTGTTTTATTCCTAACACCCTGCTCAAAGGCGCCCCCTGGTGACATTGCTGGCAGCATGAGCAGAGGCACATGTGAGTCAACACACACACAGAGCACTTACAAGCGGGAAAAGCATGAGGACAGAAGAGGGAGAATGTACGTATTTTGCCTTCAAAACTAGTGTATGTCCTTTGCTATGTGGTAGGTTCCCACGGACGTTATCTCCTTCTGTTGTTGACTTTTTTTTTTTTTTTTCCATACGGTGTTGATGAGGAAATGGTTGCTTGGGCATTTTGTTGGCGAACGGAGATGTTGACATGCAGAGTTTCAAGCCCTCTTCATTCTCTAGTGGGCGACTTTTCAAATGATGCTACAAATTAGCAGTGGTGCTAATTTTTGTAGCAACGCTTTTGCCGCATACATGTTCACCATCTACCCGCTTGAAGCCAAACCACCGCCAGACGATGGACTCCCTGCGGTTTTTCTTGGGAAATAATTCTTCCTTCATTTGTTACCAGATTCGCACCTTCTTTCTCTCGTATTATCGCTAGTACCACAGCTAGCGTTACCACGCTGCTGCCTGTCTGCTCGGCGAGAGCGTAAGACATTGCACACGTGACAGTATGTGACGTATGTAAGAAGGTGCGCTTGTTTTATGTCTCTGTGAGAAGCAGAGACAAGAAAGAGTGAGAAGAGCCTGTAGTGTAAAGCCTGCAGCTAAAAGCAACTGCATGAAAACGTATACTCCAACATCAACTGATCAGGCGGGCCGGTTCTACAATGGGAACGAAACTGGACTCACTGGTGACGGTGGCAGAGAAGAGGACTGTTGACAAACTAGTGAGCATCCTGGATGATGCCAGTCACCCTCTGCATAGTGTTATCAGTAGCAAGAGGAGCCTGTTCTGTTCTAGACTGCTTCATCCCAAGTGCAGGACTAATAGACTCAAAAAGTCCTTTGTCCCACACGCCATTAGACTGTACAACTCCTCTCTGGGGCGGGGGGTGGGGGGTACTAGGATGACAGGGGATGCAAAACATTAACAGTGCAATACGTTTTCATAACATGGTCACTACTGCCTACTTTGTCTTGTTATATTCTTATTTTACTGTTATATTGTTATTCCCATTGTTTTTATTCTTTTTGTAATATTTCTCAATTTTGTTTCCTTTTAAACCCCCATTATTTACTTTTTACTTTTTTCTTTAAATTGATCTACACTCTGTACACTGCTGCTGGAATTTTAATTTTCCTGAAGGAACTCTCCTGAAGGAATCAATTAAGTACTATCTATCTATGAGGTAGTCATTTTCTATATCGCACAGAGACAAACTCGCCATATGTCCAGTGTATTCCATATATCGGCCAGCCCTACTTTAACTAAATAGGGCGGGCCATGGAACCAGGAAGGAAAATCACAGCAGACTTCCCACATGACAGGGAGAGTCAAGCGGGCGATTTATATAATAAAAACACTAGTGGAAGATGGCAGAGAGATTCTCTTCCTTTGATGTGTTTACTTGGCCACATTGGGACAAATGTATGCTTCTGGATAAAACATTCATTTAACTGGTTCAAATCAAAACGGCTCTCCAGTTGGCAAGAGAAATGCTGCCAAAAATGTATGACGATAGTCACACAATGAAGTCAAGTCACTAACTTGAGCAGTACGTGTGTGACAGTTCATTACATCCTCAACTGGGAATTAAAAAGTGCCTGCCTGCAAATGTATTTTTTATCCGACTTTGATACATTTTGTATTATTTGCACTGCTATTTTACGTAGAAAGTTAATCAAAATATTTTTCTATTTTTTTTACGTGCACAGTGGAAGAGGGGTTAGTGCATGGGCCTCACACTACGAAGGTCCTGGGTTCGATCCTGTGTTCGGGGTCTTTCTGTGTGGAGTTTGCATGTTTTCCCCATGAATGCGTGGGTTCCCTTCAGGTACTCCGGCTTCCTCCCACCTACAAAGACATGCATCTGGGGATAGGCCCCTCCCACATCCAAAAACATGCAACTGGGGATAGGCTCCTCCCACCTCCAAAGACATGCACCTGGGGATAGGTCCCTGTCTCCTCCAAAGACATGCACCTGGGGATAGGCCCCTCCCACCTCCAAACACATGCACCTGGGGATAGGCCCCTCCCACCTCCAAAGACAGGCACCTGGGTATAGGCCCCTCCCACCTCCAAAGACAGGCACCTGGGTATAGGCCCCTCCCACCTCCAAAGACAGGCACCTGGGTATAGGCCCCTCCCACCTCCAAAGACAGGCACCTGGGTATAGGCCCCTCCCACCTCCAAAGACATGCACCTGGGTATAGGCCCCTCCCACCTCCAAAGACAGGCACCTGGGTATAGGCCCCTCCCACCTCCAAAGACATGCACCTGGGGATAAGTTGATTGGCAACACTAAATGGTCCCTAGTGTGTGAATGTGAGTGTGAATGCTGTCTGTCTATCTGTGTTGGCCCTGCGATGAGGTGGCGACTTGTCCAGGGTGTACCCCGCCTACTGCCCGAATGCAGCTGAGATAGGCTCCAGCGACCCCGAAAGGGACAAGCAGTAGAAAATTGATGGATAATTCTATGCTACTTAAACAGTTTATTTTCTGTGCTGTCAATACCTGTCTTGACTAAGTGGGTTAATAAAAGTGTTGTCATTCACTTCAAATTCAGTGAATCTCACTCCAAAATGACTATCTTCATATGTATACTTTCACTGGAAAATATATCCAGATATACATCGAATATGGAGTTTAAGTAAAAACATAAAGATCTACTTGTTGGTCTATATGGCTCAGTACACACACTTACTTGCTCTTGTATTTGTTGAGGGCGTCCAGCAGGTGCTGCCCTCTGTCTGCTGGAGGAGTGTTGGACAACTAAACGACAGACCATTGGTCACAACTTGGACCGCTGCTTACTTTTGCTTTCATTTGGTACCTTCCCCAGCTGCAGGTTGTCCCAGTTCGAGGAGACGAAAGCCAGGATCTCGTCCAGCTCAAAGTACTTTTTCTTGTTGCTCAGCGACAGGTTGTAGAGGACCAGGTGGACCACGTCGACCCAGCGGAGGGACAGACGTCGGACGTACTCGGCGCCCTTGTTGCAGACGGAGCACAGGAAGAAGAAGAACCTGAAGACAGAAGGGGCGTGTCCTTGTTGAGAGAAGGAGGGAAGGGCAGCGGTCAGCGAGGGAGCGGCGACGTCACCTGTCCCCGAACATCATGCCGTCCTGGAGGCACTGGGTGCACGCTTCATGGAACCACTGCTGGCACTGGAAACACTGCAGCATCTTCAGGTACCACCTGGACACACACACACGGGTCAGCTCCTGGCCCACAAACCTCTTCATCTTTCTCAAAGTCTTACTCTCCCGGTCCTGCACAGTAGCAGTAACACTGCTGCTGATTGGTCCGATGCTGAGAGTCCCACTCCAGAGCATCCAAGTCGTAGGACAGAACCTGCTTCATTGCTAACAGAGCTTTGGCTATTGGCCCTTTTTTCAGAGCGCCCCCTTTCTGTGGAGAGGGAGTACACACACAACTTCTTGCTAAAACCACAACATGCTGATGTAGACGTGTGTGTTCTTGTATTTGTGACCTTCTTAAGAGGGAAAAGTAGCTTCCATGTGAGGCGGTGTAAACAAGTGAGGACATAAATCATGGTCCCAATAACATTGCATCTAATAGAGAGCCAAATACTAGTCTGTGAACATTGCTCCAAAGTCAGGAGTTTGTGTTGATTTAATGTGCATAGAAAAGTAAACATTGACAGGTGCAAAGGCAGCAATATATGATACAACAAGATGGCAGCTATCAATCAATCAATCAATGTTTACTTATATAGCCCTAAATCACTAGTGTCTCAAAGGGCTGCACAAACCACCACGACATCCTCGGTAGGCCCACATAAGGGCAAGGAAAACTCACACCCAGTGGGACGTCGGTGACAATAATGACTATGAGAACCTTAGAGAGGAGGAAAGCAATGGATGTCGAGCGGGTCTAACATGATACTGTGAAAGTTCAATCCACAATGGATCCAACACAGTCGCAAGAGTCCAGTCCAAAGCGGGTCCAACTCAGCAGAGAGAGTCCCGTTCACAGCGGAGCCACCAGGAAACCATCCCAAGCGGAGGCGGATCAGCAGCGCAGAGATGTCCCCAGCCGATACACAGGCAAGCAGTACATGGCCACCGGATCGGACCGGACCCCCTCCACAAGGGAGAGTGGGACATAGAAGAAAAAGAAAAGAAACAGCAGATCAACTGGTCTAAAAAGGGAGTCTATTTAAAGGCTAAAGAAAGACTTCCCTATTCATCCCCGAAAAAAACCCGCCAGGTGAACAGCTGATTTGACCACTTCCGGTGCTGATGTAAGACAAGCCATGTGTGAGCATAGGATGTAGAAATACACTACGCTACTAAGTCCTTTGTCAATGGCCTTGAGCACATTACAAAAAAACAGAAAATAGAGATCTCAATTCCACCCCCTGGTGGTGAAATCTATGAAAATTAGGGTGGTCCCAAAAAGGAGGGATTTTTTTCAATTGACTGTGTGTCGATTTTAAAAGTGCTCCCCCTCTGGTCAATATATGAAATAACAAGTGTAGGTAAAAATTTGAAGTGCTCCCCCTGGCCAACATATGTAATAACAAGTGTGTCTAAGCCCCCTTTGGCCAAAATCAATTTTAAAACAATTAATAGATATGTATATAAAGACATACTGTAATAAAGTGAATAATGAATATTAAAAACCAATAACAAAGAAACAAAAAATTAACTACAAGCAGTATTTTTCTCACAATGTGTCGACATTTGTATTATAAAATTGGAAACAATTTTTTATATTCTTTCTGTTTCTGCAACATTGCAATATTTTCTCGCAAAATTTTTACTTAATGTAAAATTATTACTTTTTAATAAAAAATGGTGACAATTGTCATTTAAAAATCTGACTTTTGTCACAATATAGCCAATTATTTTGTTGTTCTTGTAAAATACAGATTTTTTTTTGAGTAAAATTACAACTTTTGTCATAATTTTGCCAAGTAAAATTCTGATTATTATTATTATTTAATTTAGGAACTCTCCTGAAGGAATCAATAAAGTACTATCTAACTATCTATCTATTATAATATTGCCTACATTTTAAAGTTTTCTTCTAAAATTGTGACTTTTGTCAAGTAAAATGTCGCCTCTTTTGATAAAATTGTCAAAAATGTTAAGCTTTTCTGGTAAAACTGTGACTGTTATTGACCAGAATTCCAACTTTTATCATAACATTGCACAAATATTCAGTTTTTCTTGTAAAATTTTGACTTGCGTTGAGGAAAATTACGACTTTTATTATAATACTGGCAAAATTCTAAGTTTTTCTTATGAAATTGACTTTTTTTGTGAAATTCCAACTCATTTTTCACAACAAGATTTTGCGTATTAAAAATAATAATAATAATTTGTAAATACACTTCTCTATATAGCTAGAAAAGGTGGTCCTAAAGAAGCGGGCGTTTTTTCGGAGGACTGGAGGAGGTAACAAATACATGTGTGTGTGTGTGTGTGTGTGTGTGTGTGTACCCTGACAGCCAGGGCGAAGACACAGCGTCTACAAAACCAGGGACTGTCACTGCTGCCCTCTACAGGAGGAACATGGCACTGCTGGTGGAAGCCTGCTCACATAACACACCTGGTCCTCAAAGCTGCAGGTCAACGGACTATTTCCTCAAGTTCCACGTCGACTTACCTATGCCACACTTTCCACAAATGAGAATTTGGTTTGTTTGGCTGTCGGAGTTGGGATCCGCCTCCCGACACAAGGAGCAACGCGGCTCCTCTCCCGGCACGCCGGCTGCAAGGGGATTGGGTAAAAGCGTCAAAGCAGTGCCTACAGGTCAAAGAGGTCTGGTCCTGTCCCGCCCCTCACCATGCTGGATGTCCTTCCAGAGGACCCAAAACTTGGAGTTGTCCTCAAATGCGACGAAGCAGCTCTGCCTGGGCGGGCTGACCTGTCCACCAATCAGGAGAAAGACATTTGATGTGCGGCCCGCGTGGAAACAAGACTCATAAGTCACTTCACAGGGAAACAATTATTAAATGACCCCACAAGAGTCAAACCAGACTAAATTTAATTAAATAACATTTAAATAATTACTTAAATGTGTCATTTGTTATCATTTCCATTGTACTAATTTATTTCATGTAAAAATTCATTTAATTATTAAAGCTGCAAGCAGCGTTGGTCGGGCCCGCCTTTGGCTGCTGCCGCCGAGACTCAAGCCCTGGTCTTAGTCAGACCTACATAGAAGTTTTTTATTCATGTCTCTACGACATTCCTAACAGAAGTTACAAGCAGTTTTGTCTGTGTTTTTTCTTAGGGGGCGCTAGAGCGCACTTTTGATTTTTGGGTTTGGTTTTTTATTAGATGGCAATTTTCGCCAGTCCTAATGTGTGTGTAAAATTTGGTGAGTTTTGAAGCATCTTAAGGGGGTGAAATTACAGATCATTTTTTCTGGATGTTGTTGATAAATGGCTTTCGCTTTGCATCGTAGTGCTTTAACTTGCACCTTGAAGCATTTTAAGGGGGTCAAATTACAGCTCAAAGAGGCAAAAATGACATTTTTTAGGAAAATTTGCGCAGGTTTTTTTGATGGCGCGTAAAATCCAAACCGGAGCAGTAATCAAAACTCTTTCGATAAATTTTAATTAGAAGGGTTCAAACTCTCTTCTGTGCGAGTTTGAAGCTGAAACGACAAGGATATAACGTTTGAAAAAGGTGACGGGTGTTTACAAAACTTTTGTTTTGAAGGGGTAATTTTTAACTTCCTGTTGATTTTTGCTGAAGGATGTTCATCATTAAAATGTAGGTCTAAGTGAGACCTACATGGAAGTTTTTGTTTCATGTCTTTCCGACATTCCTACGGGAAGTTACAAGCAGTTTTGTCTGTGTTTTCTTCCTAGGAGCAGTTTTTTCTGTGTTTTATTCAAAAATTGCGCTAGAGCGCAATTTTGAGTTTTGGGGTTTGGTTTTTTCATTATATCGCAAAATTTTACCAGTCCTGATGTGTGTGCCAAGTTTGGTGAGTTTTGAAGCATTTTAAAAGGGGTCAAATTACAGCTCAAAGAGGCAAAAATAGCATTTTTTGCGAAAATTTTATTTTGAAGGGGTTTTTGCCAACTTCCTGTTGATTTTTGCTATAGAAGTTTAAATTGGGAAATGTAGGTCCAAGTCAGACCTACATAGAGGTTTTTGTTTCATGTCTCTACGACATTCCTAATGGAAGTTACAAGCAGTCTGTTTTTTTTTTCCTAGGGGGCGCTAGAGCGCATTTTTGATTTTTGATTTTTTTTTTTTTTTTATTAGATAGCAATTTTCGCCAGTTCTGATGAGTGTGTGAAATTTGGTGAGTTTTGAAGCATGTTCAGGGGGTCAAATTACAGTTCAAAGAGGCGTCGGAATAATAATAAATAAAGAATAATAATAAAACGCACGAAAAACAATAGGCCCTTTGGCCATTGCCAATGGGCCATGCGGGCCCTAAAAATTGAATTCATTATTTAATTCATTATTTGATGATTAATTATTGCAGTGTTTTTCAACCTTTTTGGAGGCAAGGCACCTTTTTGTCACAAACAAAATCCGGAGGCACACCACCAGCAGAAAATGTAACTGTAACGTATTATTTTCGGGTCTCCCCATGTCTAGCATTAAAAGATTACAGTTGGTACAAAATGCGGCTGCTAGACTTTTGACAAGAACAAGAAAGTTTGATCAAACTACGCCTGTACTGTATATACCTTTATATACATATATACATACATATATACCTATACTGTATATACCTTTATATACATACATATATACCTGTACTGTATATACCTTTATATACATATATACATACATATATACCTATACTGTATATACCTTTATATACATACATATATACCTATACTGTATATACCTTTATATACATATATACATACATATATACCTATACTGTATATACCTTTATATACATATATACATACATATATACCTATACTGTATATACCTTTATATACATATATACATACATATATACCTATACTGTATATACCTTTATATACATATATACATACATATATACCTATACTGGCTCACCTGCACTGGCTTCCTGTGCACTTAAGATGTGACTTTAAGGTTTTACTACTTACGTATAAAATACTACACGGTCTAGCTCCATCCTATCTTGCCGATTGTATTGTACCATATGTCCCGGCAAGAAATCTGCCTTCAAAAGACTCCGGCTTATTAGTGATTCTTAGAGCCCAAAAAAAGTCTGCGGGCTATAGAGCGTTTTCCGTTCGGGCTCCAGTACTTTGGAATGCCCTCCCGGTAACAGTTCGAGATGCTACCTCAGTAGAAGCATTTAAGTCTCATCTTAAAACTCATCTGTATACTCTAGCCTTTAAATAGACCTCCTTTTTAGACCAGTTGATCTGCCGCTTCTTTTCTTTCTCCTATGTCCCCCCCTCCCTTGTGGAGGGGGTCCGGTCCGATGACCATGGATGAAGTACTGACTGTCCAGAGTCGAGACCCAGGATGGACCGCTCGCCTGTATCGGTTGGGGACATCTCTACGCTGCTGATCCGCTTGAGATGGTTTCCTGTGGACGGGACTCTCGCTGCTGTCTTGGAGCCACTATGGATTGAACTTTCACAGTATCATGTTAGACCCGCTCGACATCCATTGCTTTCGGTCCCCTAGAGGGGGGGGGGTTGCCCACATCTGAGGTCCTCTCCAAGGTTTCTCATAGTCAGCATTGTCGCTGGCGTCCCACTGGATGTGAATTCTCCCTGCCCACTGGGTGTGAGTTTTCCTTGCCCTTTTGTGGGTTCTTCCGAGGATGTTGTAGTCGTAATGATTTGTGCAGTCCTTTGAGACATTTGTGATTTGGGGCTATATAAATAAACATTGATTGATGATTGATTGATAACTCCACCAGGTCGTCGTGCCTTATTTTGAGTGTGTTGGTGTCTTCCTGTTTGTAGTGCTTTAGTTCTTCTCTCACGCTCTTATTTTGGTGTCTCTTCCTGTTTTGTCTGTGTTTTCCTGTAGCAGATTCGTGTCTTCCTTTGAGCGCTATTCCCCGCACCTGTTTTGTGTTAGCGAGCAAGGCTATTTACGTTGTGTGGACATTGTTGATTGTACGGATGTACTTAGTGGACGCCGTAAGTTTTTGCTGTCGTCCAGCATTCTGTCTCTGTTTACTTTGTAGCCAGTTCAGTTCGACTTTTATTTTGCATAGCCTTTTCCTTTTGTTCATTTTGTGTTTAAGCATCACATACCTTTTTTACCTGCACCCTATGCTCTGAATATTGGGATCACAACAAACCATCCTAGTCTTACCCGACACAGTCCGACTTTTACAAAGCAATTAACTACCTGCTGCCACCTACCGAGTTCTACACAGCACAGACACTAAGCAACGGCACATTATTGGCAGATTATAATTATCGTTTCGCAAAAGATATTTTTGGGACCAATTAGGTGAAGTTGCATAATTTCCCACGGCACACCAGGCAATATCTCGCGGCACAGTGGTGGAAAAACACTGAATTATTGCCAGAACTTAACATGACGCAGAGCATTAGGCAGTTAAAGCCGAGGATATATATTAAAGTTGTCAGAGTTATTTCCGCACATTCAGATTAACATCTCAGCAGTTCAATCAATCAATCAATCAATGTTTATTTATATAGCCCCAAATCACAAATGTCTCAAAGGACTGCACAAATCATTACGACTACAACATCCTCGGAAGAACCCACAAAAGGGCAAGGAAAACTCACACCCAGTGGGCAGGGAGAATTCACATTCAGTGGGACGCCAGCGACAATGCTGACTATGAGAAACCTTGGAGAGGACCTCAGATGTGGGCAACCCCCCCCCTCTAGGGGACCGAAAGCAATGGATGTCGAGCGGGTCTAACATGATACTGTGAAAGTTCAATCCATAGTGGCTCCCACACAGCAGTGAGAGTCCCGTCCACAGGAAACCATCTCAAGCGGCTCAGCAGCGTAGAGATGTCCCCAACCGATACAGGCGAGCGGTCCATCCTGGGTCCCGACGAGCGGTCCATCCTGGGTCTCGACTCTGGACAGTCAGTACTTCATCCATGGTCATCGGACCGGACCCCCTCCACAAGGGAGGGGGGGACATAGGAGAAAGAAAAGAAGCGGCAGATCAACTGGTCTAAAAAGGAGGTCTATTTAAAGGCTAGAGTATACAGATGAGTTTTAAGATGAGACTTAAATGCTTCTACTGAGGTAGCATCTCGAACTGTTACCGGGAGGGCATTCCAGAGTACTGGAGCCCGAACGGAAAACGCTCTATAGCCCGCAGACTTTTTTTGAGCTCTAGGAATCACTAATAAGCCGGAGTCTTTTGAACGCAGATTTCTTGCCGGGACATACGGTACAATACAATTGGCAAGATTCAGTTCTCCGCCTCTCTGGTCTTAGTTCCAGACAAGTGTAAGTTCCGGGTAAGCAATCAAAGTGCTAGGATCCACTCACTGGGGTTTGACACACTGGTTTTATGAAATCATTAAAGGGGCCTTATTATGCGCACCAACTTTTATTAGCTGTTGCAGTGGTTCTCAAATGGGGGTACTTGAAGGTATGCCAAGAGGTACGTGAACTTTTTCAAAAATATTCTAAAAATAGCAACAATTCAAAATTCCTTTATAAATATGTTCATTGGATAATACAAAATATGAATGTAAGTTCATAAACGGTGAAAAGAAATGCAACATTCAGTGTTGACAGCTCGATTTTTTGTGGACATGTTCCATAAATATTGATGTAGACTTGAAGTTAGTTTTATTTGCGGACGACACAACTGCTTTCTGTTCAGGAGAGAACACACAGAAGATAATACAAATAATAACGGAAGAAATGAATAAATTAAAAAAATGGTTTGATAAAAACAGGCTATCCTTGAATCTCAGTAAAACTAAAATAATGCTATTTGGTAACAGTAGAAAAGAGCATCAGACACGAATACAAATTGATGGAATAGATATCGAAAGGGTAAAAGAAACCAGATTTTTGGGAGTATTAATAGATGATAAAATGAACTGGAAATCTCATATACAAAACATACAACATAAGGTGGCAAAAAATATTTCAATAATGAATAAAGCAAAATATGTCCTGGGCCAAAAATCACTTTATATTCTCTGCTGCTCGCTAGTGTTACATATCTGAGTTATTGTGCAGAAATATGGGGAAACAACTACAAATGTGCGCTACATTCGTCAACTGTGTTACAAAAAAGATCGATTAGAATAATACATAATGTTGGATATAGAGAGCATACAAACCTTTTATTTATTGAGTCAAAAATATTAAAGCTCGATGACTTGATAAAATTGCAAACAGCTAAATTGATGTACAAGGTAAATTATAACCTGCTACCAAAGAATGTACAACAATTATTCTCAACTAAAGAGGAGAAATATAACCTTAGAGGAAAATCTAACTTAAAACATTTGTATGCACGCACAACACTTAAAACCTTTAGCATATCAGTATGTGGAATTAAATTCTGGAATGGATTAAATAAAGAAGTTAAACATTGTACTGATATGAGCCAGTTTAAGAGGATGTTTAAATTAATAGTGCTTACAAAGTACAAAGAAGAAGTATTATGAGAAACACTTTCAAACTTATTGAAAATAAGATATTCTTCATCTTAGTATGTTAATAATGACTGAAATAATTAAGTACATGTTAGAAAACTGCTGTGTTAATCACTCATAGATGTCATTTTGCTATTTTGCTGTAAAGAAGGTCAGTGAATGAATGTATATATTGTGGGCGCTCTGAAGTGGAAAAGGGGTAGGATTAAATAAGCTTTGCTTCTTCCTACTCCTTTTCGGACATGATGTATTGTGTATTGCGATATGATGAAATTAACTGATGTATAATGTTGTATGTATGTCGTGTTCGAAATAAACTAAGAAAAGGAAAAGAAAAGAAAAAAGTTCTCTTTTTTTTGTGAAGAAATATTTAGAATGAAGTCGATGAATCCAGATGGATCTCTATTACAATCCCCAAAGAGGGCACTTTAAGTTGATGATTACTTCTATGTGTAGAAGTCTTTATTTATAAATTAATCACTTGTTTATTTTTCAACAGGTTTTTTGTTATTTTTATATCTTTTTTTCCAAATAGTTCAAGAAAGACCACTACAAATGAACAATATTTTGCACTCTTATACAATTTAATAAATCAAAAACTGATGACATAATGCTGTATTTTACTTCTGTACCTCTTCTTTCCAACCAAAAATGCTTTGCTCGGATTAGGGGGTACTTGAATTAAAAAAATGTTCACTGAAAAAAGGCTGAGAACCAACTTTTTTATATTTGTATAGTTTGTATACCGTATTTCCTTGAATTGCCGCCGGGGCGCTAATTATTTTAAAACTTCTTCTCACTCCGGCACTAACCAAAGGCATGCAGTAAAAATTTGAGTGTGGTGTAAGGATACCATCATGAAAAGCACATTTAATTAAAAAAACTTTATTATGGTCTTCCCTTTACTTCTAAATGAAGTCCATGCGCAGCTCCTTCAGATCAAAATAATTGATTACTTGTTTATAGAAGTCTTCCTTATCTTTCTTCAGTTTTAAAAGTCTCTCTGTCTCGATGGAGATCTTCCTTTATTACCTCCTGCTTCGATTGAAAGTCCAGTTTAGAAAACTGCAATCAGACTTCTGCTATCAGTTAGCTCGGCTCCTCACGTGCGGGTGACGACAGAATTATCCTCGGACAACTCCCCCTCCCTTTCTGCTCCGTGGGTGATCTCTTTATCCCACCGCTGCCACCATGAAGTGTTATTGTATAAATAATACACTGGGTATTTAGGACTGGAACATGCTTTATTTCAGCCGGGATGTTTAGCATAGGAGTAGTGGTGTTACATCCTAAAAGGTCCGTCGTGCACCCCCCCGCATCATAACCGTTCCCAGCACATATCACGTCACTCGTTGTCACTTCTTCTGCAGCTGTGCAGTCGCAAAAAGGATTACTAGCGCCCTCATATTTGGCACACGCCGCTACAGTATGTTAATAAAACATAGCTGCTTATTGTTTTTTTTAGCATATTCAATAGCTTGGACCTTAAATCCTACTGAATAGCTCTTAATCTTCTTCCCTTTATGCGATTTCAAATTACCGGTATCGAAATCAGCCTCCTCCATTTTGAAAATGATGACAGGGGAAGTGTCACTCGTGACGTCACGAGTTTGACCCGGCAGTAATACTAAGCATGCGCTAATTATTTTGCGAAGCGAGTTTGACCCGGCAGTAATTCAAGGCAGGCGCAAAATATCTACCTAGCGGAAATTCAAGGAAATACGGTATATTATTCATGTTGTAAATACAAATATTTATATATTTAGAAAGGGTGGTCCTAAACAGGCAGGCATTTTTCAGAGGTCTCAAGAAGGTATCAAATACAATTTTGTGTGTGTGTGTGTGTGTGTGTGTGTTCTGGCAATGCTTACTTAATGGGGACATAAAGGGTGGTCCCCACAAGTACTGAACAAAAACTTGGTCCCCATTGCAAATGATAACCTGTGTGTGTGTGTGTTTGTGTGTGTGTGTTCTGGCAATGCTTACTTAATGGGGACATAAAGGGTGGTCCCCACAAGTACTGAACAAAAACTTGGTCCCCATTGCAAATGATAACCTGTGTGTGTGTGTGTTTGTGTGTGTGTGTTCTGGCAATGCTTACTTAATGGGGACATAAAGGGTGGTCCCCACAAGTACTGAACAAAAATTTGGTCCCCATTGCAAATGATAACCTGTGTGTGTGTGTGTGTGTGTGTGTGTGTCTTTCTATCTCTGTGACAACCCACCTTGATGGTGGGGACATGTGTCTCTTTGTAGGGACTTTTTGGCTGGTCCCCACAAGGAAAATGCTAACCGTATAGACTGTGTGTGTGTGTGTGTGTGTGTGTGTGTGTGTGTGTGTGCGTTCTGGCAATGCTTACTTAATGGGGACATAAAGGGTGGTCCCCACAAGTAATGAACAAAAACTTGGTCCCCATTGCACATGATAACCTGTGCATGTTTGTGTGTGTGTGTGTGTGTGTGTGTGTGTGTGTGTGTGTGTGTGTGTGTCTTTCTATCTCTGTGACAACCCACCTTGATGGTGGGGACATTTGTCTCTTTGTAGGGACTTTTTGGCTGGTCCCCACAAGGAAAATGCTAACCGTATAGACTGTGTGTGTGTGTGTGTGTGTGTGTGTGTGTGTGTGTGTGTGTGTGTGTGTGTGTGTGTGCGTTCTGGCAATGCTTACTTAATGGGGACATAAAGGGTGGTCCCCACAAGTAATGAACAAAAACTTGGTCCCCATTGCACATGATAACCTGTGCGTGTTTGTGTGTGTGTGTGTGTGTGTGTGTGTGTGTGTGTGTGTGTGTGTGTGTGTGTGTGTGTGTGTGTCTTTCTATCTCTGTGACAACCCACCTTGATGGTGGGGACATTTGTCTCTTTGTAGGGACTTTTTGGCTGGTCCCCACAAGGAAAATGCTAACCGTATAGACTGTGTGTGTGTGTGTGTGTGTGTGTGTGTGTGTGTGTGTGTGTGTGTGTGTGTGTGTGCGTTCTGGCAATGCTTACTTAATGGGGACATAAAGGGTGGTCCCCACAAGTAATGAACAAAAACTTGGTCCCCATTGCACATGATAACCTGTGCGTGTTTGTGTGTGTGTGTGTGTGTGTGTGTGTGTGTGTGTGTGTGTGTGTGTGTGTGTGTGTGTCTTTCTATCTCTGTGACAACCCACCTTGATGGTGGGGACATTTGTCTCTTTGTAGGGACTTTTTGGCTGGTCCCCACAAGGAAAATGCTAACCGTATAGACTGTGTGTGTGTGTGTGTGTGTGTGTGTGTGTGTTCTGGCACTGCTTACTTAATGGGGACATAAAGGGTGGTCCCCACAAGTACTGAACAAAAACTTGGTCCCCATTGCAAATGATAACGTGTGTGTGTGTGTGTGTGTGTGTCTATCTATCTCTGTGACAACCCACCTTGATGGTGGGGACATTTGTCTCTTTGTAGGGACTTTTTGGCTGGACCCCACAAGGAAAATGCTAACCGTATAGACTGTGTGTGTGTGTGTGTGTTCTGGCAATGCTTACTTAATGGGGACATAAAGGGTGGTCCACACAAGTACTGAACAAAAACTAGAACCCCATTGCAAATGATAACCTGTGTGTGTGTGTGTGTGTTCTGGCAATGCTTACTTAATGGGGACATAAAGGGTGGTCCCCACAAGTACTGAACAAAAACTTGGTCCCCATTGCAAATGATAACCTGTGTGTGTGTGTGTGTGTTCTGGCAATGCTTACTTAATGGGGACATAAAGGGTGGTCCTGCAAGTACTGAACAAAAACTTGGTCCCCATTGCAAATGATAACCTGTGTGTGTGTGTGTGTGTTACCCTGAGTATCTTGCCCAGGTAGTAGAGTCCATCCGACCAATGACAGAGCACAAACTGTCCCACACTCAGGCTGGCATCCTCCTCCAAGCCCCGCCCCCAGGGCTCCACGTCACTCAGCAGTGGCGTGTGAGGTTCGAGAACTTCGGAGCTTTCAAACGCGTCCTCAAACATCTCATGGAGGGAGACAAGCATCATAGCGTCAAAAATGTCGAAATACAAAACATATATTGAAAGATGGATATGAAACGCAGTAAAATCAAGACCGCTGACTTTTTTAAGTGTTTGGTCGAAACAGTTTGAACGAGTAACAATAAAAAAAAAATAACAAGGCTTCTGATTCAGTCTGGAAACTGACATATCTGCGCATGCGCAGTACCACATCTCTTGTACAGCTAGTTTGTAAGTTATCTAGCTATATAGTTAGTGTTTAACTAACTAACTAACTTGGTTAATGAAGTAACGAAGCAGGGATTAAAGTAAGCGTCGGCTGCCAGGCAAAGCTGCTCTCCGTCGGCGAGCATTAGCGGGAGTGTGCGACGGGTTTGTATTATTTAATGGCGACAAGCAAACGTCTCCGTTATAAAAAAAAAAAAGGCTATTAAAGTTACCTTCACTGCGGGAAATGTCGCCTTCTTGCTTGTCCTCGCAGGCACTTCTCAGGCGGCGTGAGCCGGGTCTCCTCGGCTCTGTTTGGCGGTCCCCTTCAAACTTTCACCATCGCCATTTTTTCGCCTTTCCCGCCAATCACACCACTGGAGTTTCCCCCCTCATTTGCATAAGACGTCACCACTGACGTCACCACTACGCGACTTCCTCTTTGAGAGTTCTGTTAATTAAATTATATAGAAGAAAGCAAATCTGGTATTTTTAATGACATAGAAATGTTTGTCAACATTATTTTTATTTTTTCTACATAAATATCGATTTATAAAAGTAAGTCCTACATTTTATAATTGACTTTATGGTTTACAATTATCAATCAAATCTTGGAGAATGATTAAGAGTACAAAAGCCCGTTAAAAACATTTAAAGTGATTTAGGTAGTCCTTTTTGTGTTGTATTTATTTTTATTATTATTTATTAAAGGCCTACTGAAATGAGATGTTCTTATTTAAACGGGGATAGCAGGTCCATTCTATGTGTCATACTTGATCATTTCGCCATATTTTTGCTGAAAGGATTTAGTAGAGAACATCGACGATAAAGTTCACAACTTTTGGTCGCTAATAAAAAAGCCTTGCCTGTACCGGAAGTAGCAGACGATGTGCGCGTGATGTCACTGATTGTAGAGCTCCTCACATCCTCACATTGTTTACAATCATGGCCACCAGCAGCGAGAGCGATTCGGACCGAGAAAGCGACGATTTCCCCATTAATTTGAGCGAGGATGAAAGATTCGCGGATGAGGATAGTGAGAGTGAAGGACTAGAAGAAAAAAAAAAGACGAGGGCAGTGGGAGCGATTCAGATGTTATTAGACACATTTACTAGGAATAAGCGGTAGAAAATGGATGGGATGGATGGATAGATACTAGGATAATTCTGGAAAATCCCTCATCTGCTTATTGTGTTACTATAGTGTTTTAGTGAGATTATATAGTCATCCAGGGCAGCTGTGGCTACATATGTAGCTTACCACCACCAGGTGTGAATGAATGATGGGTTCCCACTTCTCTGTGAGTGCTTTGAGTATCTAACAATAGAAAAGCGCGATATAAATCTAAACCATTATTATTATTATTATTATATAGATATTGGGTGTCACTATGTAAAGCGCTTTGAGTCACTTGAGAAAAGCGCTATATAAATATAATTCACAATTCACACACATTATTATACCTGAAAATCGTAGGGGTGTGGTGACCGCCAGTGTCTCTGAGTGAAGCCACGGAGGAGCCAAGAAAGTCGCAGCTGCCTCTTTGACAGCTGCAGGAGGAACGACACAAGCTCCGCTCATGTTTACGGTAACAGCCGACCTATTACCACAATTTTCTCACCGAAAGCTGCCGGTTGACATGTGGTAGAGAACCATGTTCGCTTGACCGCCCTGTTCCATATTAAAGCTTCACAACAAACAAAGAAACACCGGCTGTGTTTGTGTTGCTACTGCCGGCTGCAATCCACCGCTTTCCACCAACAGCATTCTTCTTTGACGTCTCCATTATTAATTGAACAAATTGCAAAAGATTCAGCAACGCAGACGCCCAGAATACTGTGGAATTATGCGATGAAAACAGACGACTTATAGCCGTGATTGTTGTTCAGTAAAAAAATATATATATAAAAAAGTTTATTAAATGATCATTACTCGACTATAAGAATCATACACACGGGTGACAAATGACGTTTGATGTCACGTCAAAACAATTAGGAGGCAGGTTTAAAAAAGTGTTTTAATGATGAAATCATCCATTCTACAGCGAAGACATGAAAATGTATGTTTCATATTTTATACATTGTCAGGTTCAAACACTGATGACATCTATTAAACGAGACAAAAGGCAAGGAATCAAACAGAGACAGAATTAAATTTGGACTGAGATCTGAGGAGAGTCATGGCCTCTGTACTCTCTGTACAGTCCTGCACCACGCTCTGACGAAAAAGGTTCACGTCTCCTCTTTTATTTAGATAGTCAATGTTATGCCCGTTTGATTGTGGACTATCACTGACACCTTGTGGCGATGGGAAATGTTGCACGTCAATAGTTTGGCACTTCCGGTTTAGTTTGGACACTTCCGGTTTACGATGTTGGTTCAGTTCATAAAAAATGAGAAGTAGACGAGTTGTGTTAACTCTTACAAGCCTTGGAAAAGATACGTCTGTAAGTAAACTGTTTCACTTGTTTATGTAACTCAATACTAAGGTGGAAAGTGGCTAAATTTGATAGTAAGATGTGTGTTGAAAAAGGATTTTTGTGCACTATTTTAATGAATGTTTGAGGATTTAAAATGGCCGCCGTTCGCATGTTTCCACCATCGAAATAGTTTCAACACTCAGCAGTATTTGTTTGGTAATAATGCTGTATATTTGTGTAAAGCTAATGTTTACATATTGTGTATTACATTTCAGTTTGTTCATTGAATCATACAGCTTATACATTGTCATTGTGTGTATTTCAGTTTTACAAGAATAATAATAATAAAAAATTAAAATCCAGTGCAAGACAAAGCAAGATCAACAACAACTAAAGCTGCAAGCAGCGTTGGTCGTGTCCGCCTTTGGCTGCTGACCCCTCGACCCAAAGTCGGATAAGCGTTAGAAGATGGATGGATAGTAGCTACTATTATTATAAGGTACTGTGTGTAGAATTTTGAGGACAAAAAAGAATTAATTCCATTTCACATTGTCATTGTCTACTGTTAGTCCTAAGTCTCCCAATACTTTTGCCTAGTGTAAGTCGTACGTGTCCCAATACTTTTGCCCAGTGATAGTCATAAGTGTCCCAATACTTTTGCCTAGTGTTAGTCCCAAGTGTCCCAATACTTTTGCCCAGTGATAGTCATAAGTGTCCCAATACTTTTGCCTAGTGTAAGTCGTACGTGTCCCAATACTTTTGCCCAGTGATAGTCATAAGTGTCGGGAAGTTACAAGCAGTTTTTTCTGTTTTATTAAAAAATTGCGCTAGGGCGCAATTTTGAGGTTTGGGGTTTGGTTTTTTAATTTAATCGCAATTTCTGCCAGTCCTGATGTGTGTGCCAAGTTTGGTGAGTTTTGAAGCATTTTAAGGGGGTGAAATTACAGCTCAAAGAGGCAAAAATAGCATTTTTTGCGAAAATTTTGCTTTGAATGGGTTTTTGCCAGCTTCCTGTTGATTTTAGGTATAGAAGTTTCTAATGGCAAATCTAGGTCTAAGTCAGACCTACATAGAGGTTTTTGTTTCATGTCTCTACGACATTCCCAACGGAAGTTACAAGCAGTCTGGGGTTTTTTTTACCTAGGGGGCGCTAGCGCGCAATTTTCATTTTTGGGGTTTGGTTGCTTAATAAGTTGGGAAGGCATGCCAGACCGACGTGTGTGTCAAATTTGGTGAGTTTTGAAGCATGTTAAGGGGGTCAAATTACACCGCATAGGTGCGGAATAATAATAATAATAATAACGAATAATAAAACGCACCAGTTTCAATAGGGTCCTTGGCCCATTGCAAAGGACTCCTGGCGGACCCTAATAAAGAGCCTAAATGGATTCATCTGCTTTGGAACTTTATTAGAACGTCCTGGATTGGTTGTTAGCTGTCTGCCAAGCTGTATAACCTCAACACATTCAGTGAGGGCAGAACATTCAATGTTTACGCAACAGCACATGTCACAACAGGAATGGGGAGTATGCAAACACTCATTGTTTGCGGTCACATTGAAGACAAAAGACTGTTTACACACTCCCCGTTCCTGTTGTGACATGTGCTGTTGCGTAAACATTGAATATCTAAATAAAAGAGGAGACGTAAACCTTTTTCGTCAGAGCGTGGTGCAGGACTGTACGCAGAGTCTCTCCTCAGATCTGTGTCTCAATTGAATTCTGTCTCTGTTGGATTCCTTGCCTTTTGTCTTGTTTAGTAGATGTCATCAGTGTTTGAACCTGACATACATAATAACATGATGACTGCTAAGCATTTTATTGTTGATGCATTAATGTGAGTACTTATGGCATTGTAATAACTTCAAAAAGAACATAGTACCTCTATAATCCTACTGGAGTGACTACTTTATCCCAGCTGTTAGAAATTAGAAACACATTTTAATTATTGAGTGTGTGTTTGGTCAAGTGAGGTAAACAGGGGTAAGTAGTAAGGGTGCACCAAAATTAAATCACGATTCCCCTCGTTTCAGTATCGATTCCAAAAAAATAATATATATATTTTTTGAAGTATACAGTAAGGATCTATTTGTGTAAAGAAGTCTTGCAGGAGTTTTTCTAACCTGTGGCCTGTTTTGAAAAAGTTTCCTCATAATTACACCAAATAAACGCTGTCGGTTCTGAATGGAATGGTCACCCCAGGAATGGGATGGGTTCTTGGATGACGGACAATCAGAAGTCGGTTTTAGGTTTGGGGCGGATCTTCATCTCAGTGAACCTCAGAGAGTACTGCCAGCCGGTCCAACTGGACCACTCCACGCCGTCGGCGTAAGAGGCGTGGCCTCCTTTCAGGTACTGCCCGTTCAGGTTGGATGTATGGCAGTTGCGGTACCACCACGCCCCCTGGTAGTACGCGGCGCAGTTGTTCTCCGACTGGTCCTGATCCCGGTCTTTGGTTGTGAACTGCATCCCAGAATGCTTCAGCAGAGAGTCGCCTGGACGATGACACAGAAAAGTTGAGTTTGGTGCGGTTCCCGCGCACCTGATGGGAGCCGGTCTGGTTCTACCTGCCGTGCCCGAGTACTGGTCCACAGTCAGCGGGTATCCGTCCTCTTCGGGGTTGACCGAGTCTCGACCCACGGAGAATTCGGCGTATTGAGCGAAGGCTGTGGCGTTGTCAAAGTCGGCCATGTCGATACGCAGCTCGTAACCTCCTGACCTGGTCAGAGCGTAGATGTTCTGGAGGCCTGAACACACAAAACACACCTGAGGTCAACACACATCTTCTTGGACAAATCAACCCTTCTAAAGTCTCCGTGAGTTCTTGTATTTCTGCCCTTCTTGAGACATCAAGAGGGAAAAGTACCTTCCATATGAGGAGGTGTGAAGAAGTGAAATAACATTTCATCTAAAAGAGAGCCAAATATTACAGTCCGTGAACATTGCTCCAAAGTCAGGATTATTTTGTTGATTTAATGTGCATAGAAAAGTAAACATTGATAGGTGCAAAGGCAGCAATATATGATAAAACAAGATGGCAGCTAGAGAAGGACTTCCCTATTCATTCCCGCTGACGTAAGACTACCCATTTGTGAGCATAGGATGAAGAAATACACCACGCTAACCCCAACCCTAACGAGATCAGGTGTGTGGATCGCGCACCTGGACACGATTAACATAGCTTCTCCTGATGTAAAAAAGGGGAGAAGGAGGAGAGAACGGGGCGAAAAAGGAGTTGGAGAGTCCGCAGCAGTGCATGGAAGCGACAGAGAGCAGACGACGGCGACGGGGTCGGCTGAAAAGCGACCGAAGAGCGAGCAGTGGAGGAAGGAGCTGAAAAGCGACCCAAACTCCTGTAAGGTTTATTTGAAAAATAAACAAGAGTCAAAACCTGATCAATCATGTCCTTCCTTGGTTGTCCATGGAACCCGCACGATGGCAAGAAACTGTCACGGAGGGATTTTTCTAATTGACTTTGTGTCGCTTTTAAAAGTGCTCCCCCTCTGGTCAACGTATGAAATAACAGGTGTGTGTAAAAATTTGAAGTGCTCCCCTCCGGCCAACATATGAAATAACAGGTGTGTGTAAAAAATGTAAATGTGCCCAAAATTAATTAAAAAAAATAAATAAATATGTTTATAGAGACATACTGTAAATCTGTGGTCCCCAACCGGACCACAGAATATTTTTTTATTTTATTTTAATATATTATTATTATTTTTTTAATTAAATCAACATAAA
>NC_084611.1:3032055-3249555 GCF_033978795.1 Nerophis ophidion | reverse complement strand
TGCATACCTGCTAAAGTAGCTAAAAAATAAAAATAAAATACTAACGATACCATGCGTGAAATACAAAAATATATTACTATGAGGTGTGTACCTGAAAAAAACGTTTAAAATGCTAGCCTGCTAATGTTACGTTACACCGACATTAAATTGGCTTTAAAAAAAAAACATGCTAACAGGTATCATCTAGGTGTATACCTGTTCAATTAGCTAAAAAAAAAGCTCAAATGCTAATTGTAGCATGTGACAATTAATTAATTAATTTTTCTGCTCTGAATTTTTGTGCACAACATATTTTTACACAGATTTTTTTTTACAAAATATATTTGTACAAAATATTTTACATAATCTAATTTTAACAAAATATTTTACCCCCAAAAATTGTACAAAATATTTAACGATTTTTGGGCAAAATATTTTGCTGTTTTTTTTAATATTTTACATTTTTTTTTGAAAAAATATTTCACCCAAAGTATTTTTTACAAAATATTTTACTAACATTTTTTTTTTACCGAATACAATTTTTTTTACAAAATATGTTACAATTATTTTGTCAAATATTAGACGATTTATTGAAAATAATTTTTTTTACAGTTTTTTAAGACAAAAATTTGTAAAAATATATTTTTTGCTAAATATTTTACAAAATATATATTTTTTGAAAATATTTTGCTGAATGAATTTTTGACAAAATATTTAAAACAATATATATTTTACAAGATATTGAAAAATATATATTTTACAAAATATTTTACTTTTTTAAATTTTTACTAAAAAATTTACAAAATATTTTACAAAAAGTTTTTTTACAAAATATATTTTGAAAAAAATATTTTACAAACATTATTTTTACAAAATATAATTTGTACTAAACATTTGAAAACATTTTAGGCAAAATATTTTACAAATTTTTTTTTTTTACAAAATATTTTACAAAATATAACATTTTAGAACATATTTTGCTGAATGCATTTTTTACAAAATATTTCAAACAATATATATTTCACAAAATATTGAAAAATATATAGTTAAAAAATTATTTTACTTTTTTAAATTTTTTAATAAAAAATATATAAAATATTTTACAAAAAGTTTTTTTACAAAATATATTTTGAAAAAAATATTTTACAAACATTATTTTTGCAAAATATAATTTGTACTAAATATTTGAAAACATTTTAGGCTAAATATTTACAAATTATTTTTTTTTACAAAATATAACATTTTAGAAAATATTTTGCTGAATGAATTTTTTACAAAACATTTAAAACTATATATTTTACAAGATATTGAAAAATATATATTTTACAAAATATTTTACTTTTTTAAATTTTTACAAAAAAATATAGAAAATATTTTAAAAAAAATGTTTTACAAAATATATTTTGAAAAAATATTTTACAAACATTATTTTTACAAAATATAATTTGTACTAAACATTTGAAAACATTTTAGGCAAAATATTTAAAAATTATTTTTTTTACAAAATATAACATTTGAGAAAATATTTTGCTGAATGCATTTTTTACAAAATATTTAAAACAATATATATTTTACAAAATATTGAAAAATATGCGTTTTACAAAATATTTTACTTTTTTTAATTTTTACAAAAAAAATATAAAATATTTTACTTTTTTTTTTTTACAAAATATATTTTGAAAAAAATATTTTACAAACATTATTTTTACTAAATATAATTTGTACTAAACATTTGAAAACATTTTAGGCAAAATATTTACAAATGATTTTTTTTACAAAATATAACATTTGAGAAAATATTTTGCTGAATGCATTTTTTACAAAATATTTAAAACAATATATATTTTACAAAATATTGAAAAATATATGTTTTACAAAATATTTTACTCTTTTACATTTTTACTAAAAAATGTACAAAATATTTTACTTTTTTTTTTACAAAATATATTCTAAAAATATATTTTACAAACATTATTTTTACAAAATATAATTTGTACTAAATATTTGAAAACATTTTAGGCAAAATATTTTTAAAAGTATTTTTTTACAAAATATTTTACAAAATATAACATTTTAGAAAATATCTTGCTGAATGCATTTTTTTACAAAATATTTAAAATTATATATTTTACAAAATATTTAACTTTTTTAAAATGTTTACAAAAAAAATTACAAAATATTTTCTAATTTTTTTTTACAAAACATATTATAAAAACATTTTCATAAACATTATTTTTCTGAAATATAATTTGTACTAAATATTCTTAAACATTTTAGGCAAAATATTTTACAAATATTTTTTTTTTACAAAATATTTTACAAATATTTTTTTTTACAAAATATTTTACAAAATATATATATATTTACAAATTATTTACAAAAGATTTAAAAAATATATATATTACAAAATGTTTTTTACAAAATATTTAACACAAAAAGTTTTTTTACAAAAAAATATTTTTTTAAAATATGTTTGAGGTGAAGGAATGAAAAGTGTAAAAAGGCCTGTGTCAGCAGGTTGGGAGCCAATGGAGCCAGGTAAGCACGCCCAGTAAGAAGCGTTTACCCTGCAGTCTGCTCAGACTCTGAGTCTCCCTCTGCAGGCTGGACAGAGAGTTGCTGAAGTCCGCGGTGAGGCTGAGCACCCCCGACTTCTCCTCCGACAGCACCTGGACAGGTAGATTTGAAGCGTGACCTCATTTGTGTGGCCTCACCTGCCGGCTCCGCCCCCTACCTGCACCATGCGGCTCTGCTGGCTCTGCAGGGCCTCCAGTCGCTGGTTGACCAGGTCCTGACCTCTTTTCAGCGCCTCGGCTTCCAGCCGGAGGTTGTGGGCGTGGCCCGCCAAGGCCTTCAGCTCCTCGCTGACTTTGTGGGCGGAGCCTCTCTCCTGCCAGTCGTCGGCGTTGCGGGAGGTCAGCGCCCGGATCAGCGAGCTCTGCAGCGCCTCCCAGCGCTCAAAGTTCTGGCTGCTGTCCGGACAGTTGGGATCCAGGAAGATGCTGACGGGCTCGCCGTCCCCCACGCGCGACACCGTCACCAAGGCCCCCGAGTCTTTGGGGTTGGTGGAAATGACAGGTGACGCGGAGGAGACTCCGCCCCTGTTGCTGCCGCGACAAAAACAAGCCACATTTAAACATCACTGCACTTATTTCTTCAGCATTGTCCACACCTTTAAGTCAGGACTTTGGGAAGGCCATTCTAAAAGCTTCAACAGGCCCAGAGCATAATACTACCACCACCATGCTTGACGGTAGGGATGCTGTTCCTTTTTCTCCTCCAAACATTTTGCTGGGTATTGTGGCCAAACAGCTGTATTGTTGTTTCATCTGACATCACATGAACAAAGACAAGACCTTCTGGAGGAAAGTTCTGTGCTCAGATGGAAAAAAAATGGAGCTGCTTGGACTTTTTTCTTGTAAAATGAAGATTTTTTTGTACATTATTTCTTCATTACAGCTGTATTAGTTTTTAAAATCTTGTAAAAGAGATTTTTCTTACAATATTCTGACTTTTCCCCCCATATTAGGACCTTTTTTTGTGTAAAATTGTGTTTTTCCCTCTATAATATGACTTGTTTTTGGAAAAAAATTGTGTAAAATTTTGTGTAATAATGTTTTTTCCTCTTCATTATATGACTTGTTTTTGGGGAAAAAATGTGTAAAATTGTGTATAAAACTGTGCTTTTCCCTCCATAATATGACTTGTTTTTGGAAAGAAAAATTGTGTAACATTTTGTGTGAAATTGTGTTTTTTCCTCCTATTTATGATTTGTTTTTGGAAAAAAAATTGTGTACAATTGTGTTTTTCCCTCCATAATACGACTTGTTTTTGGAAAGAAAAAATGTGTAAAATCTTGTGTAAAATTGTGTTTTTTCCTCCTATTTATGATTTGTTTAAGGGGGAAAAAAATTGTGTAAAATTTTGTTTTTCCCTCCATAATACGACTTGTTTTTGGAATGAAAAAATGTGTAAAATTTTGTGTAAAATTGTGTTTTTTCCTCCTATTTATGATTTGTTTAAGGGGGAAAAAAATTGTGTAAAATTTTGTTTTTCCCTCCATAATACGACTTGTTTTTGGAAAGAAAAAATGTGTAAAATTTTGTGTAAAATTGTGTTTTTTTCCTCCTATTTATGATTTGTTTAAGGGGGAAAAAAATTGTGTAAAATTTTGTTTTTCCCTCCATAATACGACTTGTTTTTGGAAAGAAAAAATGTGTAAAATTTTGTGTAAAATTGTGTTTTTTCCTCATATTTATGATTTGTTTAAGGGGGAAAAAAATTGTGTAAAATTTTGTTTTTCCCTCCATAATACGACTTGTTTTTGGAAAGAAAAAATGTGTAAAATCTTGTGTAAAATTGTGTTTTTTCCTCCTATTTATGATTTGTTTAGGGGGGAAAAAAATTGTGTAAAATTGTGTTTTTCCCTCCATAATACGACTTGTTTTTGGAAAGAAAAAATGTGTAAAATTTTGTGTAAAATTGTGTTTTTTCCTCCTATTTATGATTTGTTTAAGGGGGAAAAAATTGTGTAAAATTTTGTTTTTCCCTCCATAATACGACTTGTTTTTGGAAAGAAAAAATGTGTAAAATTTTGTGTAAAATTGTGTTTTTTCCTCCTATTTATGATTTGTTTAAGGGGGAAAAAAATTGTGTAAAATTGTGTTTTTCCCTCCATAATACGACTTGTTTTTGGAAAGAAAAAATGTGTAAAATTTTGTGTAAAATTGTGTTTTTTCCTCCTATTTATGATTTGTTTAAGGGGGAAAAAAATTGTGTAAAATTTTGTTTTTCCCTCCATAATACGACTTGTTTTTGGAAAGAAAAAATGTGTAAAATTTTGTGTAAAATTGTGTTTTTTCCTCATATTTATGATTTGTTTAAGGGGGAAAAAAATTGTGTAAAATTTTGTTTTTCCCTCCATAATACGACTTGTTTTTGGAAAGAAAAAATGTGTAAAATCTTGTGTAAAATTGTGTTTTTTCCTCCTATTTATGATTTGTTTAAGGGGGAAAAAAATTGTGTAAAATTGTGTTTTTCCCTCCATAATACGACTTGTTTTTGGAAAGAAAAAATGTGTAAAATTTTGTGTAAAATTGTGTTTTTTCCTCCTATTTATGATTTGTTTAAGGGGGAAAAAAATTTTGTAAAATTTTGTTTTTCCCTCCATAATACGACTTGTTTTTGGAAAGAAAAAATGTGTAAAATTTTGTGTAAAATTGTGTTTTTTCCTCCTATTTATGATTTGTTTCAGGGGGAAAAAAATTGTGTAAAATTTTGTTTTTCCCTCCATAATACGACTTGTTTTTGGAAAGAAAAAATGTGTAAAATCTTGTGTAAAATTGTGTTTTTTCCTCCTATTTATGATTTGTTTAAGGGGGAAAAAAATTGTGTAAAATTGTGTTTTTCCCTCCATAATACGACTTGTTTTTGGAAAGAAAAAATGTGTAAAATTTTGTGTAAAATTGTGTTTTTTCCTCCTATTTATGATTTGTTTAAGGGGGAAAAAAATTGTGTAAAATTTTGTTTTTCCCTCCATAATACGACTTGTTTTTGGAAAGAAAAAATGTGTAAAATTTTGTGTAAAATTGTGTTTTTTCCTCCTATTTATGATTTGTTTCAGGGGGAAAAAAATTGTGTAAAATTTTGTTTTTCCCTCCATAATACGACTTGTTTTTGGAAAGAAAAAATGTGTAAAATTTTGTGTAAAATTGTGTTTTTTCCTCCTATTTATGATTTGTTTAAGGGGGAAAAAATTGTGTAAAATTTTGTTTTTCCCTCCATAATACGACTTGTTTTTGGAAAGAAAAAATGTGTAAAATTTTGTGTAAAATTGTGTTTTTTCCTCCTATTTATGATTTGTTTAAGGGGGAAAAAAATTGTGTAAAATTTTGTTTTTCCCTCCATAATACGACTTGTTTTTGGAAAGAAAAAATTTGTAAAATTTTGTGTAAAATTGTGTTTTTTTCCTCCTATTTATGATTTGTTTAAGGGGGGAAAAAATTGTGTAAAATTTTGTTTTTCCCTCCATAATACGACTTGTTTTCGGAAGGAAAAAATGTGTAAAATCTTGTGTAAAATTGTGTTTTTTCCTCCTATTTATGATTTGTCTAAGGGGGAAAAAAATTGTGTAAAATTTTGTTTTTCCCTCCATAATACGACTTGTTTTTGGAAAGAAAAAATGTGTAAAATTTTGTGTAAAATTGTGGTTTTTTTCCTCCTATTTATGATTTGTTTAAGGGGGAAAAAAATTGTGTAAATTTTAGTTTTTCCCTCCATAATATGATTGTTTTTGGAAATACATTTTTTTTCAAATTTTGTGTAAAATTCAGTTTTTTCCTTTATAGTATGACTTGTTTTTGGAAAAGAAATTGTGTAATTTGTTGTGTAAAATTGTGTTTTTCCCTCCATAATATGACTTGTTTTTGGAAAAAAATGTGTGAAACATTTTGTGTCATTTTTTTTTCTCCTCATTATTATGACTTGTTTTTGGGGAAAAAATGTGTAAAATTTTGTGTAAAATTGTGTTCTTCCCTCCATAATAAGACTTGTTTTTGGAAAGAAAAATTGTGTAAAATTTTGTGTAAAATTGTGTTTTATCCTCTTAATGATGACTTGTTTTTGGAAAAAAAAAAATTGTAAAATTTTGGGTGAAATTGTGTTTTCCTCTCCATAATTTGACTTGTTTTTGGAAAGAAAAATTGTGTAAAATTTTGTGTAAAATTGTGTTTTTCCCTCTTAATTATGACTTGTTTTTGGAAAAAAAAAATGTTGTAAAATTTTGTGTAAAATTTTGTTTTTCCCTCCATAATACGACTTGTTTTTGGAAAGAAAAAATGTGTAAAATTTTGTGTAAAATTGTGTTTTTTCCTCATATTTATGATTTGTTTAAGGGGGAAAAAAATTGTGTAAAATTTTGTTTTTCCCTCCATAATACGACTTGTTTTTGGAAAGAAAAAATGTGTAAAATCTTGTGTAAAATTGTGTTTTTTCCTCCTATTTATGATTTGTTTAGGGGGGAAAAAAATTGTGTAAAATTGTGTTTTTCCCTCCATAATACGACTTGTTTTTGGAAAGAAAAAATGTGTAAAATTTTGTGTAAAATTGTGTTTTTTCCTCCTATTTATGATTTGTTTAAGGGGGAAAAAATTGTGTAAAATTTTGTTTTTCCCTCCATAATACGACTTGTTTTTGGAAAGAAAAAATGTGTAAAATTTTGTGTAAAATTGTGTTTTTTCCTCCTATTTATGATTTGTTTAAGGGGGAAAAAAATTGTGTAAAATTGTGTTTTTCCCTCCATAATACGACTTGTTTTTGGAAAGAAAAAATGTGTAAAATTTTGTGTAAAATTGTGTTTTTTCCTCCTATTTATGATTTGTTTAAGGGGGAAAAAAATTGTGTAAAATTTTGTTTTTCCCTCCATAATACGACTTGTTTTTGGAAAGAAAAAATGTGTAAAATTTTGTGTAAAATTGTGTTTTTTCCTCATATTTATGATTTGTTTAAGGGGGAAAAAAATTGTGTAAAATTTTGTTTTTCCCTCCATAATACGACTTGTTTTTGGAAAGAAAAAATGTGTAAAATCTTGTGTAAAATTGTGTTTTTTCCTCCTATTTATGATTTGTTTAAGGGGGAAAAAAATTGTGTAAAATTGTGTTTTTCCCTCCATAATACGACTTGTTTTTGGAAAGAAAAAATGTGTAAAATTTTGTGTAAAATTGTGTTTTTTCCTCCTATTTATGATTTGTTTAAGGGGGAAAAAAATTTTGTAAAATTTTGTTTTTCCCTCCATAATACGACTTGTTTTTGGAAAGAAAAAATGTGTAAAATTTTGTGTAAAATTGTGTTTTTTCCTCCTATTTATGATTTGTTTCAGGGGGAAAAAAATTGTGTAAAATTTTGTTTTTCCCTCCATAATACGACTTGTTTTTGGAAAGAAAAAATGTGTAAAATCTTGTGTAAAATTGTGTTTTTTCCTCCTATTTATGATTTGTTTAAGGGGGAAAAAAATTGTGTAAAATTGTGTTTTTCCCTCCATAATACGACTTGTTTTTGGAAAGAAAAAATGTGTAAAATTTTGTGTAAAATTGTGTTTTTTCCTCCTATTTATGATTTGTTTAAGGGGGAAAAAAATTGTGTAAAATTTTGTTTTTCCCTCCATAATACGACTTGTTTTTGGAAAGAAAAAATGTGTAAAATTTTGTGTAAAATTGTGTTTTTTCCTCCTATTTATGATTTGTTTCAGGGGGAAAAAAATTGTGTAAAATTTTGTTTTTCCCTCCATAATACGACTTGTTTTTGGAAAGAAAAAATGTGTAAAATTTTGTGTAAAATTGTGTTTTTTCCTCCTATTTATGATTTGTTTAAGGGGGAAAAAATTGTGTAAAATTTTGTTTTTCCCTCCATAATACGACTTGTTTTTGGAAAGAAAAAATGTGTAAAATTTTGTGTAAAATTGTGTTTTTTCCTCCTATTTATGATTTGTTTAAGGGGGAAAAAAATTGTGTAAAATTTTGTTTTTCCCTCCATAATACGACTTGTTTTTGGAAAGAAAAAATTTGTAAAATTTTGTGTAAAATTGTGTTTTTTTCCTCCTATTTATGATTTGTTTAAGGGGGGAAAAAATTGTGTAAAATTTTGTTTTTCCCTCCATAATACGACTTGTTTTCGGAAGGAAAAAATGTGTAAAATCTTGTGTAAAATTGTGTTTTTTCCTCCTATTTATGATTTGTCTAAGGGGGAAAAAAATTGTGTAAAATTTTGTTTTTCCCTCCATAATACGACTTGTTTTTGGAAAGAAAAAATGTGTAAAATTTTGTGTAAAATTGTGGTTTTTTTCCTCCTATTTATGATTTGTTTAAGGGGGAAAAAAATTGTGTAAATTTTAGTTTTTCCCTCCATAATATGATTGTTTTTGGAAATACATTTTTTTTCAAATTTTGTGTAAAATTCAGTTTTTTCCTTTATAGTATGACTTGTTTTTGGAAAAGAAATTGTGTAATTTGTTGTGTAAAATTGTGTTTTTCCCTCCATAATATGACTTGTTTTTGGAAAAAAATGTGTGAAACATTTTGTGTCATTTTTTTTTCTCCTCATTATTATGACTTGTTTTTGGGGAAAAAATGTGTAAAATTTTGTGTAAAATTGTGTTCTTCCCTCCATAATAAGACTTGTTTTTGGAAAGAAAAATTGTGTAAAATTTTGTGTAAAATTGTGTTTTATCCTCTTAATGATGACTTGTTTTTGGAAAAAAAAAAATTGTAAAATTTTGGGTGAAATTGTGTTTTCCTCTCCATAATTTGACTTGTTTTTGGAAAGAAAAATTGTGTAAAATTTTGTGTAAAATTGTGTTTTTCCCTCTTAATTATGACTTGTTTTTGGAAAAAAAAAATGTTGTAAAATTTTGTGTGAAATTGTGTTTTCCCCTCCATAATATGACTTCCATCCATCCATCCATTTTCTACCGCTTACTCCCTTTCGGGGCCGCGGGGGGCGCTGGCGCCTATCTCTGCTAAAATCGGGCGGAAGGCGGGGTACACCCTGGACAAGTCGCTACCTCATCGCAGGGCCCACATTTGTGTAATTTTTTGTGTAAAATTGTGTTTTCCCCTCCATAATATGACTTGTTTTTGGAAAAAAAAGTGTGAAAAGTTTTTGTGTCATTTTTTCCCCCTCTTCATGATATGACTTGTTTTTGGGGAAAAAATGTGTAAAATTTTGTGTAAAATTGTGTTTTCCCCTCCATAATATGACTTGTTTTTGTAAAGAAAAATTGTGTAAAATTGTGTTTTCCCCTCCATAATAGGACTTGTTAATGGAAAAAAAAATTGTGTAAAATTGTGTTTTTCCCTCCATAAAACGACTTGTTTTTGGAAAGAAAAAATGTGTAAAATTTTGTGATAAATGTTTTTTTCCCTCCTATTTATGATTTGTTTTTGGAAAAAAAATTGTGTAAAATTGTGTTTTTCCCTCATAATATGACTTGGTTTTGGAAAGAAAAAAATGTGTAAAATTTTTAGTAAAATTGTGTTTTTTCCTCCATATTATGACTTGTTTTTGGAAAAGAAAATTGTGTACATTTTTTTGTAAAATTGTGTTTTCCCCTCCATAATATGACTTGTTTTTGGGGAAAGAAAATGTGTGTAAAATTTTGTGTAATTTCTTTCCTCTTCATTATATGTTTTTGGGGAAAAAATTGTGTAAAATTTTGTGTAATTTTTTTCCTCTTCATTATATGTTTTTGAAAAAAAAATGTGTAAAATTTTGTGTGAAATTGTGTTTTCCCCTCATAATATGACCTGGTTTTGGAAAGAAAAATCGTGTAAAATTTTGTGTAAAATTGTGTTTTTCCCTCTAAAGTATGACTTGTTTTTGGAAAAAAAAAAAAGTGTAAAATTTTGTGTAAAATTGTGTTTCCCACTCCATAATATGACTTGTTTTTTGAAAAAAATTTATGAAAAATTTTGTGTTATTTTTTTCCTCTTCATTATATGACTTGTTTTTGGGGAAAAAAATGCGTAAAATTTTGTGTAAAATTTTGTTCTTCCTTCCATAATATGACTTGTTTTTGGAAAGAAAAATTGTGTAAAATTTTGTGTAAAATTGTGTTTTATCCTCTTAATTATGACTTGTTTTTGGAAAAAAAAATTGTGTAAAATTTTGTGTGAAATTGTGTTTTCCCCTCCATAATATGACTTGTTTTTGGAAAGAAAAATTGTGTAAAATTTTGTGTAAAATTGTGTTTTTCCCTCTAAAGTATGACTTGTTTTTGGAAAAAAAAAAAAGTGTAAAATTTTGTGTGAAATTGTGTTTTCCCCTCCATAATATGACATGTTTTTGGAAAAAAACATTTGTGTGAAATTTGGTGTAGAATTGTGTTTTTTCCCCTCCATGATATGACTTGTTTTTGGAAAAACAATTGTGCAAAATGACTTGTTTGTGGTGAAACAGCTCCAATTTTTGTTTCATCTGACCTCACACGGACAAAGATAAAACCTTCTGGAGGAATATTCTGTGGATTTTTCTGCACAGAATTTTTCAAGCTAAATGGAGTAAAAAACTTGGCTAAACAGTACAAACGTGAAACAAAAACACTTGCTCGATTGGCATGAATGAACTATGAACAGAAACAGCACGGTGGCATGAATATAATAAACTATAAACAAAACTAGCACGATGGCGTGACTACAAAAAAACGTACACGGCATGGAACTATGGACAAGGACTTGAAGGAGGTGCAGCATGGGTAGGGTGCGTGCACATGTGAGAAGATCCCAGGACGGAGACAAGAAAAAGAGTGACTTAAATAGCTATGATCATTAGTGAAAACAGGTGAGGCTGAGAACAGGGACGTGACAGGTGAAAACTAACGAGTTGGCATGGAAACAAACAAAACCGTGACTGAATGTCCAAAACCAAAACATAACTTACAGTGGACGACAAACACAAAACGCTGATATTTGCCAAAAATGCACATTAAAAAACAAGTGTTGTATATTTTGAAAAAATGTGTACCTGTTTATGAAGGGCAGAGGATACTGGTTGACATAGAGGATGGCCACTGTTGCCGTGACGCCCGCTACCATGGCAACCACAATGGCGGCACATAACAGGAAGTTGCAGCATTTCTGAGTATGAAAACAACCGTTAGAAAAAGCTGTATCGGTTTCCGCTGCAGGTGTCGCGTTAGGACGAGGAAAGAGGAGACAAGTTGCAGTTAGCATTAGCGCTGTGACGTCGCCGTGGCAACAGCTGCCAAAGATTATGTCTTGTTTTGGGTTTTTTGTCTTATGGTTTTCATTTGAAAAGTAACTCTCCTCCCTATTACCCTCATGTGTTTATAAGCTCACTCCTTCCTTTGTTGTGTGCCAGATTGTCTCTAGCGTCCATGTCTATGTCCATGCCTTGCCTTGTCTTCTGCTTATGTCCTTTGATCCTGAAGCCCTTCATTAATATTTGGAGTTTTCCTTTCTTCCTCCTCAGCAGAGTGATTTTGGTTATTTAGTTATTCAGCCGCAGTGGTAAGTTTCAGTTAAGTTTTTTCATTCATTCCTCAACTTTTTGAGCGACTATTTTTGTTAAATACTTTATTGGATTAGTTAGTGTAGAATTTTGCATAGATGTTGTTTTGGCTTTTTGTTAAATACTGTTTATAGTTCGTCTTTACTTTTGTGTTTTCCTCCGTTCGTAGTGATTTTCGGTTGTTCCTTCTTTTTCTGGAAGCTTTTTCGCCGCGTAGTTTATTTTTGTGATTATGGATGTTTTTTCTTGACTCGGGAGGTAAAAGGAAACTGTCAAAATAAAAGCCTGTCTAAAGTCCCAAATCTGCATCTGAGTCCAAATCCTTTTATCAAAGCCTGACGGATTAGACTTTGCTCGAACCTTTTAGCCGCAAATGAACTATTCGCCGCTTCTTCTTGTGGACTTTCAGATTGTGGTGCTGGTCCACATCCACATCCAGATCCTTTTTGTTGGATTAATAAGTTATCTCATTCGGTTCAAATCTGATTGTTTGCTGAAGAGAAATGAAACTTGGCGTTAGATTGAAATTGGGTTGACTCATACCAACTTCAAAGAGGACTTGACAGATGGCACAGAGCAACGCAGGAAGTTGCGGTGTCCTCTGTATTTGCATGAGTCAAGTTCTCACCACAGGTGTTAGGTTTCCAACACAGCTGCAAATACCCCCTCCTCCCTTAGTGCAGCTGTGTGTGTTTGTAATGCAGGGCTTTCCCAAATTAATTAAAAGGCGAGGAGGGTGGAGAAAGTTTTCAGAGTAAATTAGGAGCCTGTAACTGACAATTGCTCCACTTACTCTCCTCGTACCAGAAAAAAAAAAAAGGTTTGTCTTCTGTTCTCTGTTTCTGTGTCTTTATAGCGTCTCCCTGGTATTTGAACCTGTGTGAAAGCGATGCAACAATGTGGTTTACGTGACGCTACTCGGTGAGAAGTCTTATCCGAAACTATTTACCGCGTTGGGGAAGAAAAGATCATTTGCAACAAGACGTGACTACCTTGTGTTTGCTGGGACGTTTGCTGTCCAGATCAGAACTGCTGTTGTTCATGACGGTCCAGCTGTCATTCAGCATCATCCTGTCTGCACAATCAATCAATCAATTAATAAATGGATCAATCAATCAATCAATCAGTCAATCAATCAATCAATCAATCAGTCTATTAGTCACAGCCAGTTAAAAATACCTGTGATAATGTATCTATGTGACTTTTACTAGAATCAGGTGTTTTTGTAAGGTCTGCATAGACAAAAATAGTTGTTTTACTCAATACAACAATTATTTAAACATAAGGCCAAAACCAAACATGCAAAATGTGTAAAAATGCCAGTAATAATGTATCTATTCGAGTTCTACTAGAATCAGGTGTTTTTGTAAGGTTTGCAAAGACAAAAATTGTTGTTTTACTCAATATGACAGTAAAACTGTCACACACAATATGACAATTATTTAAACATAAGGCCAAAACCAAACATGCAAAATGTGTAAAAATGATTGTGATAATGTATCTATGCGAGTTCTACTAGAATCAGGTGTTTTTGTAAGGTTTGCAAATACAAAAATAGTTTTTTTACTCAATGAGACAGTGAAACTGTCATGCTAGATATGAAAGTTATATAAACATAAGGCCAAAACCAAACATGCAATATGTCTAAAAATGCTTGTAATAATGTATCTATGTGACTTTTACTAGAATCAGGTGTTTTTGTTTGCAAATACCTAAATAGTTTTTTTTACTCAATATGACAGTATAAGTGTCATGCTGGATATGAAAGTTATATAAACATAAGGCCAAAACCAAACATGCAATATGTTTAAAAATGCCTGTAATAATGTATCTATGTGACTTTTACTAGAAACAGGTGTTTTTGTAAGGTTTGCAAAGACAAAAATAGTTGTTTTACTCAATATGACAATTATTTAAACATAAGGCCAAAACCAAACATGCAATATGTCTAAAAATGCGATTAATAATGTATCTATGCGAGTTTTAATATAATCAGGTGTTTTTGTAAGGTTTGCAAATACAAAAATAGTTTTTTTACTCAATAAGACAGTAAAACTGTCATGCTAGATATGAAAGTTATATAAATATAACGCCAAAACCAAACATGCAATATGTCTAAAAATGCCTGTAATAATGTATCTATGTGACTTTTACTAGAATCAGGTGTTTTTGTAAGGTTTGCATAGACAAAAATAGTTGTTTTACTCAATACAACAATTATTTAAACATAAGGCCAAAACCAAACATGCAAAATGTGTAAAAATGATTGTAATAATGTATCTATTCGAGTTCTACTAGAATTAGGTGTTTTTGTAAGGTTTGCAAATACAAAAATTGTTGTTTTACTCAATATGACAGTAAAACTGTCACACACAATATGACAATTATTTAAACATAAGCCCAAAACCAAACATGCAATATGTCTAAAAATGCGATTAATAATGTATCTATGTGAGTTTTAATATAATCAGGTGTTTTTGTAAGGTTTGCAAATACAAAAATAGTTTTTTTACTCAATAAGACAGTAAAACTGTCATGCTAGATATGAAAGTTATATAAATATAACGCCAAAACCAAACATGCAATATGTCTAAAAATGCCTGTAATAATGTATCTATGTGACTTTTACTAGAATCAGGTGTTTTTGTAAGGTTTGCAAATACAAAAATAGTTTTTTTACTCAATAAGACAGTAAAACTGTCATGCTAGATATGAAAGTTATATAAACATAACGCCAAAACCAAACATGCAATATGTCTAAAAATGCGATTAATAATGTATTTATGTGAGTTTTACTAGAATCAGGTGTTTTTGTAATGTTTCCAAAGAAGAAAATTGTTGTTTTACTCAATATGACAGTAAAACTGTCACACTCAATATGACAATTGTTTAAACATAAGGCCAAAACCAAACATGCAAAATGTGTAAAAATGATTGTGATAATGAATCTATGCGAGTTCTACTAGAATCAGGTGTTTTTGTAAGGTTTGCAAATACAAAAATAGTTTTTTACTCAACATTACAGTATAAGTGTCATACTAAATATGAATGTTAAAGAAACATAACGCCAAAACCAAATATGCAATATGTCTAAAAATGCCTGTAATAATGTATCTACGAGAGTTTTACTAGAATCAGGTGTCTTGTAAGGTTTGCAAACACACAACTTTGTTTTTTACTCAATATGACAGTAAAACTGTCACACTCAATATGACAATTATTTAAACATAACGCCAAAACCAAACATGCTTGATGTTTAAAAATGCCTGTAATAATGTATATATGTGAGTTTTACTGGAATCAGGTGTTTTTGTAAGGTTTGCAAACACAAACAAATTTAGTTTTTTACTCTATAAGACAGTATAAGTGTCATGCTAAATATGAAAGTTATATAAACATAACTCCAAAACCAAACATGCAATATGTTTAAAAATGCCTGTAATAATGTATCTATGTGACTTTTACTAGAAATAGGTGTTTTTGTAAGGTTTGCAAAGACAAAAAATAGTTTTTTACTCAATATGACAGTATACCTGTCACACTCAATGACAGTTATTTTAACATAACTCCTAAACCAAACATGCAAAATGTCTAAGAATGCCTGGAATATTGTATTTCTTTGAGTTTTAGTAGAAAAATGACATTTTGTAAGGTTTGCAAAGACAAAAAAACGTTTTTTACTCCATAAGACAGTATAACTGTCATGCTAAATAGGAAAGTTATATAAACATAATGCCCAAAACCAAACATGCAATATGTCTAAAAATGCCTGTAATAATGTATCTATGTGACTTTTAATATAATCAGGTATTTTTTGTAATGTTTGCAAAGACAAAAATGTGCTTTTTACTCAATATGCGAATAAAGCAATACAAATGTATTCATGTCAACATAACTCCTAAACCAAACATGCAAAATGTCTAATAATGCCTGGAATAATGTATCTTTATGAGTTTTAGTAGAAAAAATATATTTTGTATAGGTTTGCTAAGACAAAAGTATTTTTTTTTAGTCAATATGACAGTATAAGTGTCACACTCAATATGACAATTATTTAAACATAACTTCTAAACCAAACATGCAAAATGTCTAATAATGTCCATAATAATGTAACTTTGTGACTTTTACGTATTAACATTTGCTATTTTTAAGGCTTGCAAACACAAACATTATTTTTTAGTCAATATGACAACAATGTTCTTAGAATCCTGAGATCATTTGAAAAAAGTAATACAAATGTATAGAAACATTAAATTCCCTGTCAGTACGCAGAAGTGAAGCTTTTTTTTTTCTGTTTGTCTCAAAGCACAAAGTTGAAATTGTTGCAATCAAGTTGGAATTCAAGCAGGTCAACATTTCAAAGTGAAATATTAAGGACGTACTTACCTGTCAGTCTTGAGGACGGACACCAAACTCAAGGGAGGTCAGTCGCCCACTTCAAAGGTGCTGTCACGTCGTCATGGCAACAGCCGGAGGTGGCATATGCTGCCCGGGCGCCAAGGAGCACTGCTAATCTCATCAGATGGACTTGAGGGTGTCGGATTAGCAACCACAAGATGTCACAGCCCACACTTCCACTACACTTTATCATCAACTACTCTCAACACTTACAGTAATCATGATTGTGTTGAAGCAACAACACTTATAATAATCATGTATGTGTTGAAGCAACAACACTTACAATAATCATGAATGTGTTGAAACAACAACACTTACAATAATCATGAATGTGTTGAAACAACAACACTTACAATAATCATGAATGTGTTGAAGCAACAACACTTACAATAATCATGAATGTGTTGAAACAACAACACTTACAATAATCATGAATGTGTTGAAACAACAACACTTACAATAATCATGAATGTGTTGAAACAACAACACTTACAATAATCATGAATGTGTTGAAACAACAACACTTACAATAATCATGAATGTGTTGAAACAACAACACTTACAATAATCATGAATGTGTTGAAACAACAACACTTACAATAATCATGATTGTGTGGAAACAACAATACTTTAATAATCATGAATGTGTTGAAACAACAACACTTACAATAATCATGAATGTGTTGAAACAACAACACTTACAATAATCATGAATGTGTTGAAACAACAACACTTACAATAATCATGATTGTGTTGAAACAACAACACTTACAATAATCATGAATGTGTTGAAACAACAACACTTACAATAATCATGAATGTGTTGAAACAACAACACTTACAATAATCATGATTGTGTTGAAACAACAACACTTACAATAATCGAATGTTGAAACAACAACACTTACAATAATCATGAATGTGTTGAAACAACAACACTTACAATAATCATGAATGTGTTGAAACAACAACACTTACAATAATCATGAATGTGTTGAAACAACAACATTTACAATAATCATGAATGTGTTGAAACAACAACACTTACAATAATCATGAATGTGTTGAAACAACAACACTTACAATAATCATGAATGTGTTGAAGCAACAACACAATAATCATGAATATGTTGAAACAACAACACTTACAATAATCATGAATGTGTTGAAACAACAACACTTACAATAATCATGAATGTGTTGAAACAACAACACTTACAATAATCATGAATGTGTTGAAACAACAACACTTACAATAATCATGAATGTGTTGAAACAACAACACTTACAATAATCATGAATGTGTTGAAACAACAACACTTACAACAATCATGAATGTGTTGAAACAACAACACTTACAATAATCATGAATGTGTTGAAACAACAACATTTACAATAATCATGAATGTGTTGAAACAACAACACTTACAATAATCATGAATGTGTTGAAACAACAACACTTACAATAATCATGAATGTGTTGAAACAACAACACTTACAATAATCATGAATGTGTTGAAACAACAACATTTACAATAATCATGAATGTGTTGAAACAACAACACTTACAATAATCATGAATGTGTTGAAACAACAACACTTACAATAATCATGAATGTGTTGAAGCAACAACACAATAATCATGAATATGTTGAAACAACAACACTTACAATAATCATGAATGTGTTGAAACAACAACACTTACAATAATCATGAATGTGTTGAAACAACAACACTTACAATAATCATGAATGTGTTGAAACAACAACACTTACAATAATCATGAATGTGTTGAAACAACAACACTTACAATAATCATGAATGTGTTGAAACAACAACACTTACAACAATCATGAATGTGTTGAAACAACAACACTTACAATAATCATGAATGTGTTGAAACAACAACATTTACAATAATCATGAATGTGTTGAAACAACAACACTTACAATAATCATGAATGTGTTGAAACAACAACATTTACAATAATCATGAATGTGTTGAAACAACAACACTTACAATAATCATGAATGTGTTGAAACAACAACACTTACAATAATCATGAATGTGTTGAAACAACAACATTTACAATAATCATGAATGTGTTGAAACAACAACATTTACAATAATCATGAATGTGTTGAAACAACAACACTTACAATAATCATGAATGTGTTGAAGCAACAACACAATAATCATGAATATGTTGAAACAACAACACTTACAATAATCATGAATGTGTTGAAACAACAACACTTACAATAATCATGAATGTGTTGAAACAACAACACTTACAATAATCATGAATGTGTTGAAACAACAACACTTACAATAATCATGAATGTGTTGAAACAACAACACTTACAATAATCATGAATGTGTTGAAACAACAACACTTACAACAATCATGAATGTGTTGAAACAACAACACTTACAATAATCATGAATGTGTTGAAACAACAACATTTACAATAATCATGAATGTGTTGAAACAACAACACTTACAATAATCATGAATGTGTTGAAACAACAACATTTACAATAATCATGAATGTGTTGAAACAACAACACTTACAATAATCATGAATGTGTTGAAACAACAACACTTACAATAATCATGAATGTGTTGAAACAACACTTAAAATAATCAACTGTTGAAACAACAACACTTACAATAATCATGAATGTGTTGAAACAACAACACTTACAATAATCATGAATGTGTTGAAACAACAACACTTACAATAATCATGAATGTGTTGAAACAACAACACGTACAATAATCATGAATGTGTTGAAACAACAACACTTACAATAATCATGAATGTGTTGGAACAACAACACGTACAATAATCACATGTTGAAACAACAACACTTACAATAATCATGAATGTGTTGGAACAACAACACGTACAATAATCACATGTTGAAACAACAACACTTACAATAATCATGAATGTGTTGAAACAACAACACTTTAATAATCATGAATGTGTTGAAACAACAACACTTACAATAATCATGAATGTGTTGAAACAACAACACTTACAATAATCATGAATGTGTTGAAACAACAACACTTACAATAATCATGAATGTGTTGAAACAACAACACTTACAATAATCATGAATGTGTTGAAACAACAACACTTACAATAATCATGAATGTGTTGAAACAACAACACTTACAATAATCATGAATGTGTTGAAACAACAACACTTACAATAATCAAATGTTGAAACAACAACATTTACAATAATCATGAATGTGTTGAAACAACAACACTTAAATAATCATGAATGTGTTGAAACAACAACACTTACAATAATAATGAATGTGTTGAAACAACACTTAAAATAATCAACTGTTGAAACAACAACACTTACAATAATCATGAATGTGTTGAAACAACAACACTTACAATAATCATGAATGTGTTGAAACAACAACACTTACAATAATCATGAATGTGTTGAAACAACAACACTTACAATAATCATGAATGTGTTGAAACAACAACACTTACAATAATCACGAATGTGTTGAAACAACAACACTTACAATAATCACGAATGTGTTGAAACAACAACACTTACAATAATCACGAATGTGTTGAAACAACAACACTTACAATAATCATGAATGTGTTGAAACAACAACACTTACAATAATCATGAATGTGTTGAAACAACAACACTTACAATAATCATGAATGTGTTGAAACAACAACACTTACAATAATCATGAATGTGTTGAAACAACAACACTTACAATAATCATGAATGTGTTGAAACAACAACACTTACAATAATCATGAATGTGTTGAAACAACAACACTTACAATAATCACGAATGTGTTGAAACAACAACACTTACAATAATCACGAATGTGTTGAAACAACAACACTTACCATAATCATGAATGTGTTGAAACAACAACACTTACAATAATCATGAATGTGTTGAAACAACAACACTTACAATAATCATGAATGTGTTGAAACAACAACACTTACAATAATCATGAATGTGTTGAAACAACAACACTTACAATAATCAAATGTTGAAACAACAACATTTACAATAATCATGAATGTGTTGAAACAACAACACTTAAATAATCATGAATGTGTTGAAACAACAACACTTACAATAATCATGAATGTGTTGAAACAACAACACTTACAATAATCATGAATGTGTTGAAACAACAACACTTACAATAATCATGAATGTGTTGAAACAACAACACTTACAATAATCATGAATGTGTTGAAACAACACTTACAATAATCATGAATGTGTTGAAACAACAACACTCACAATAATCATGAATGTGTTGAAACAACAACACTTACAATAATCATGAATGTGTTGAAACAACAACACTTACAATAATCATGAATGTGATGAAACAACAACACTTACAATGATCATGAATGTGTTGAAACAACAACACTTAAATAATCATGAATGTGTTGAAACAACAACACTTACAATAATCATGAATGTGTTGAAACAACAACACTTACAATAATCATGAATGTGTTGAAACAACAACATTTACAATAATCATGAATGTGTTGAAACAACAACACTTACAATAATCATGATTGTGTTGAAACAACAACACTTACAATAATCATGAATGTGTTGAAACAACAACACTTACAGTAATCATGAATGTGTTGAAACAACAACACTTACAATAATCATGAATGTGTTGAAACAACAACACTTACCATAATCATGAATGTGTTGAAACAACAACACTTACAATAATCATGAATGTGTTGAAACAACAACACTTACAATAATCATGAATGTGTTGAAACAACAACACTTACAATAATCATTAATGTGTTGAAACAACAACACTTACAATAATCAAATGTTGAAACAACAACATTTACAATAATCATGAATGTGTTGAAACAACAACACTTAAATAATCATGAATGTGTTGAAACAACAACACTTACAATAATCATGAATGTGTTGAAACAACACTTAAAATAATCAACTGTTGAAACAACAACACTTACAATAATCATGAATGTGTTGAAACAACAACACTTACAATAATCATGAATGTGTTGAAACAACAACACGTACAATAATCATGAATGTGTTGGAACAACAACACGTACAATAATCACATGTTGAAACAACAACACTTACAATAATCATGAATGTGTTGAAACAACAACACTTACAATAATCATGAATGTGTTGAAACAACAACACTTACAATAATCATGAATGTGTTGAAACAACAACACTTACAATAATCATGAATGTGTTGAAACAACAACACTTACAATAATCATGAATGTGTTGAAACAACAACACGTACAATAATCATGAATGTGTTGGAACAACAACACGTACAATAATCACATGTTGAAACAACAACACGTACAATAATCATGAATGTGTTGGAACAACAACACGTACAATAATCACATGTTGAAACAACAACACTTACAATAATCATGAATGTGTTGGAACAACAACACGTACAATAATCAAATGTTGAAAAAACAACACTTACAATATTCAAAAAAAAATTGAAACAACAACACGTACAATAATCATGAATGTGTTGAAACAACAACACTTACAATAATCATGAATGTGTTGAAACAACAACACTTACAATAATCATGAATGTGTTGAAACAACAACACTTACAATAATCATGAATGTGTTGAAACAACAACACTTACAATAATCATGAATGTGTTGAAACAACAACACTTACAATAATCATGAATGTGTTGAAACAACAACACTTACAATAATCATGAATGTGTTGAAACAACAACACTTACAATAATCATGAATGTGTTGAAACAACAACACGTACAATAATCATGAATGTGTTGGAACAACAACACGTACAATAATCACATGTTGAAACAACAACACTTACAATAATCATGAATGTGTTGAAACAACAACACTTACAATAATCATGAATGTGTTGAAACAACAACACTTACAATAATCATGAATGTGTTGAAACAACAACACTTACAATAATCATGAATGTGTTGAAACAACAACACTTACAATAATCATGAATGTGTTGAAACAACAACACGTACAATAATCATGAATGTGTTGGAACAACAACACGTACAATAATCACATGTTGAAACAACAACACGTACAATAATCATGAATGTGTTGGAACAACAACACGTACAATAATCACATGTTGAAACAACAACACTTACAATAATCATGAATGTGTTGGAACAACAACACGTACAATAATCAAATGTTGAAAAAACAACACTTACAATATTCAAAAAAAAATTGAAACAACAACACGTACAATAATCATGAATGTGTTGAAACAACAACACTTACAATAATCATGAATGTGTTGAAACAACAACACTTACAATAATCATGAATGTGTTGAAACAACAACACTTACAATAATCATGAATGTGTTGAAACAACAACACTTACAATAATCATGAATGTGTTGAAACAACAACACTTACAATAATCATGAATGTGTTGAAACAACAACACTTACAATAATAATAATAATAATAATCCTAACAACACTGGACAAAGTTCACCATTTTTAGTCTTAGTACATACTTTTGTTTCTAGTTCTAGTTCTGTTTTTTAAGGGACTGTTGGCAAACCCAAATCCACAATAAATAATTCAAACAGCAGGAATATTTTGTCTTATTTTATCTGTCTTATTTTATATATATATATATATATATATATATATATATATATATATATATATATATATATATATATATATATATATATATATATATATATGAAATACTTGACTTGGTGAATTCTATCTGTAAATATACTCCTCCCCTCTTAACCACGCCCTCCACCCCCCACCTCCCGAAAATGGAGGTCTCAAGGTTGGCAAGTATGACACACACACACACACACACACACACACACACACACACACACACACACACACACACACACACACACACACACACACACACACACACAGATGCTGTGAGATGGAGAGAGCAGTGATGAAAATAGATTTTAAGTGCTCCCCATTCCAAGGGTCCACACGGTTGCCATGGTGATGAGAAGCTGCACAGTAACCATGTGACCCACATGACACCTCTGGCCTATTTCTCTAGCACACACACACACACAGGAAAGGCCCCTCCCACTTGTGACATCACACCACGATGAGGTATGAAGGTGGCCTGGCTGGAGACAAAGCAGACCAATAAGTGGAACAAGGATGGCAAAAAGAAGGAGAAGTTTGGCGGCGTGAAGGGAGCGCCATCGTCCTCGCGTTCCCGCACGCCGTGACATCATCACGTAAGAAGGTACAAGTTGGGAGTTTTGACAATCATCTTGTTTTTTGGTGTGCGAGGCCAACCTCTGATGACATCACTTCTGAATAATAATATATTTATTCTGGGATCAGAACCACCTTGGGGGCGCCGCCATGTTCTGGAGGCACGCCACCTGGCACAATGACGACCACGACGACGCCGGCGGTTACATGCTCGCCGCCGAACCTGGGAGAGCCCCGGACCCGGGCGCAGGTCCTGACCGGGACCGTGTTGCCAAGACCCCTGGAGAGACCGACGACACCGGCGGCGACCTCGCCACGCCGCACGCAGGCCAGGTGACCAAAGACGGACAAACGCGACGCACGGTGAGTCACATGACCTCACTTTTCATGTGGAAAGAGCCATATTGGACCAGAAATACAAAAACAAATCTGTCTGGAGATGCAAATTAAATTATGAGGACTTAAAATGAAACTAAATGAGCTTAATTATAGCTAATAATGATGCAATATGTCCATATAGCTAGCCTAAATAGCATGTTAGCATCGATTAGCAAATATGTCTGATTAGCACTCCACACAAGTCAATAACATCAACAAAACTCACCTTTCTGCATTCATGCACAACGTTAAAGGTTTGGTGGACAGAAAAAGAAGTGGCATAAAACACGTCTTAGACAGTCGGAGAAAGTTATGCATGTAAACAAACTACGGTGAGTTCAAGGACCGCCCAAAAAAGTAGGACAAAACGGCGCTCGCCAAATACTCGAATCGGTGAAGCATGTTTGATATAAACAGTGTGTTTTATAGCAATTAGGGAGTTTTGTGTCATGTTTGTCCTCCTACAGAAACTATATTAAAACTAAAAATATTGTTTTTTTTCCCCTCATCATTTAAATTTTTCATATATTTTTGAGAAAAGCTCCAGAGAGCCACTATGGCGGCGCTAAAGAGCCGCATGCGGCTCCAGAGCCGCGGGTTGCCGACCCCCGCTTTATAGTCATATACCTTGATGTGTGACACAGGCTAACTTAGCATGCTAACTTTTTTTCTCCCCCATTTTTTTCCATTTTTCAAACATTTTTGAGGAAAGCTCCAGAGAGCCACTAGGGCGGCGCTAAAGAGCCGCATGCGGCTCCAGAGCCGCGGGTCGCCGACCGCTGTTATAGTCATATACCTTGATGTGTGACACAGGCTAACTTAGCATGCTAACTTTTTTTTCCCCCCATTTTTCAAACATTTTTGAGAAAAGCTCCAGAGAGCCACTAGGGTGGCGCTAAAGAGCCGCGGGTTGCCGGCCCCTGCCTTATAGTCATATACCTTGATGTGTGACACAGGCTAACTTAGCATGCTAACTTTTTTTCCCCCCATTTTTCAAACATTTTTGAGAAAAACTCCAGAGAGCCACTAGGGCGGCGCTAAAGAGCCGCGGGTTGCCGACCCCCGCCTTATAGTCATATACCTTGATGTGTGACACAGGCTAACTTAGCATGCTAACTTTTTTTCCCCCCATTTTTCAAACATTTTTGAGAAAAACTCCAGAGAGCCACTAGGGCGGCGCTAAAGAGCCGCGGGTTGCCGACCCCCGCCTTATAGTCATATACCTTGATGTGTGACAGAGGCTAACTTAGCATGCTAACTTTTTCCCCCCCCCATTTTTCTTCCATTTTTCAAACATTTTGGAGAAAAGCTCCAGAGAGCCACTAGGGCGGCGCTAAAGAGCCGCGGGTTGCCGACCCCCGCCTTATAGTCATATACTTTGATGTGTGACACAGGCTAACTTAGCATGCTAACTTTTTTCCACCCCCATTTTTCAAACATTTTTGAGAAAAGCTCCAGAGAGCCACTAGGGCTGCGCTAAAGAGCCGCGGGTTGCCGACCCCCGCCTTATAGTCATATACCTTGATGTGTGACACAGGCTAACTTAGCATGCTAACTTTTTTCCACCCCCATTTTTCAAACATTTTTGAGAAAAGCTCCAGAGAGCCACTAGGGCGGCGCTAAAGAGCCGCGGGTTGCCGACCCCTGCCTTATAGTCATATACCTTGATGTGTGACACAGGCTAACTTAGCATGCTAACTTTTTTTTCCCCCATTTTTCAAACATTTTTGAGAAAAGCTCCAGAGAGCCACTAGGGCGGCGCTAAAGAGCCGCGGGTTGCCGACCCCTGCCTTATAGTCATATACCTTGATGTGTGACACAGGCTAACTTAGCATGCTAACTTTTTTTTCCCCCCATTTTTCAAACATTTTTGAGAAAAGCTCCAGAGAGCCACTAGGGTGGCGCTAAAGAGCCGCGAGTTGCCGACCCCTGCCTTATAGTCATATACCTTGATGTGTGACACAGGCTAACTTAGCATGCTAACTTTTTTTTCCCCCCATTTTTCAAACATTTTTGAGAAAAGCTCCAGAGAGCCACTTTGGCGGCGCTAAAGAGCCGCGGGTTGCCGACCCCTGCCTTATAGTCATATACCTTGATGTGTGACACAGGCTAACTTAGCATGCTAACTTTTTTTTCCCCCCATTTTTCAAACATTTTTGAGAAAAGCTCCAGAGAGCCACTAGGGTGGCGCTAAAGAGCCGCGGGTTGCCGGCCCCTGCCTTATAGTCATATACCTTGATGTGTGACACAGGCTAACTTAGCATGCTAACTTTTTTTCCCCCCATTTTTCAAACATTTTTGAGAAAAACTCCAGAGAGCCACTAGGGCGGCGCTAAAGAGCCGCGGGTTGCCGACCCCCGCCTTATAGTCATATACCTTGATGTGTGACACAAGCTAACTTAGCATGCTAACTTTTTTTCCCCCCATTTTTCAAACATTTTTGAGAAAAACTCCAGAGAGCCACTAGGGCGGCGCTAAAGAGCCGCGGGTTGCCGACCCCCGCCTTATAGTCATATACCTTGATGTGTGACAGAGGCTAACTTAGCATGCTAACTTTTTCCCCCCCCCATTTTTCTTCCATTTTTCAAACATTTTGGAGAAAAGCTCCAGAGAGCCACTAGGGCGGCGCTAAAGAGCCGCGGGTTGCCGACCCCCGCCTTATAGTCATATACTTTGATGTGTGACACAGGCTAACTTAGCATGCTAACTTTTTTCCACCCCCATTTTTCAAACATTTTGGAGAAAAGCTCCAGAGAGCCACTAGGGCGGCGCTAAAGAGCCGCGGGTTGCCGGCCCCTGCCTTATAGTCATATACCTTGATGTGTGACACAGGCTAACTTAGCATGCTAACTTTTTTCCACCCCCATTTTTCAAACATTTTTGAGAAAAGCTCCAGAGAGCCACTAGGGCGGCGCTAAAGAGCCGCGGGTTGCCGACCCCTGCCTTATAGTCATATACCTTGATGTGTGACACAGGCTAACTTAGCATGCTAACTTTTTTTTCCCCCATTTTTCAAACATTTTTGAGAAAAGCTCCAGAGAGCCACTAGGGCGGCGCTAAAGAGCCGCGGGTTGCCGACCCCTGCCTTATAGTCATATACCTTGATGTGTGACACAGGCTAACTTAGCATGCTAACTTTTTTTTCCCCCCATTTTTCAAACATTTTTGAGAAAAGCTCCAGAGAGCCACTAGGGTGGCGCTAAAGAGCCGCGAGTTGCCGACCCCTGCCTTATAGTCATATACCTTGATGTGTGACACAGGCTAACTTAGCATGCTAACTTTTTTTTCCCCCCATTTTTCAAACATTTTTGAGAAAAGCTCCAGAGAGCCACTTTGGCGGCGCTAAAGAGCCGCGGGTTGCCGACCCCTGCCTTATAGTCATATACCTTGATGTGTGACACAGGCTAACTTAGCATGCTAACTTTTTTCCCCCCCATTTTTCAAACATTTTTGAGAAAAGCTCCAGAGAGCCACTAGGGCGGCGCTAAAGAGCCGCGGGTTGCCGACCCCTGCCTTATAGTCATATACCTTGATGTGTGACACAGGCTAACTTAGCATGCTAACTTTTTTCCCCCCCATTTTTTTCCATTTTTCAAACATTTTTGAGAAAAGCTCCAGAGAGCCACTAGGGCGGCGCTAAAGAGCCGCGGGTTGCCGACCCCTGCCTTATAGTCATATACCTTGATGTGTGACACAAGCTAACTTAGCATGCTAACTTTTTTTCTCCCCCATTTTTTTTCCATTTTTCAAACATTTTTGAGAAAAGCTCCAGAGAGCCACTAGGGCGGCGCTAAAGAGCCGCGGGTTGCCGACCCCCGCTTTATAGTCATATACCTTGATGTGTGACACATGCTAACTTAGCATGCTAACTTTTTTTCCCCCTCATTTTTCAAACATTTTTGAGAAAAGCTCCAGAGAGCCACTAGGGCGGCGCTAAAGAGCCGCGGGTTGCCGACCCCTGCCTTATATTCATATACCTTGATGTGTGACACAGGCTAACTTAGCATGCTAACTTTTTTCTCCCCCATTTTTTTCCATTTTTCAAACATTTTTGAGAAAAGCTCCAGAGAGCCACTAGGGCGGCGCTAAAGAGCCGCGGGTTGCCGACCCCTGCCTTATAGTCATATACCTTGATGTGTGACACAGGCTAACTTAGCATGCTAACTTTTTTCACACCCCTTTTTTTCAATTTTTCAAACATTTTTGAGAAAAGCTCCAGAGAGCCACTAGGGCGGCGCTAAAGAGCCACGGGTTGCCGACCCCCGCCTTATAGTCATATACACACAGGCTAACTTAGCATGCTAACTTTTTTCACACCCCTTTTTTTCCATTTTTCAAACATTTTTGAGAAAAGCTCCAGAGAGCCACTAGGACGGCGCTAAAGAGCCGCGGGTTGCCGACCCCTGCCTTATAGTCATATACCTTGATGTGTGACACAAGCTAACTTAGCATGCTAACTTTTTTCACCCCCCATTTTTTTCCATTTTTCAAACATTTTTGAGAAAAGCTCCAGAGAGCCACTAGGGCGGCGCTAAAGAGCCGCGGGTTGCTGACCCCTGCCTTATAGTCATATACCTTGATGTGTGACACAGGCTAACTTAGCATGCTAACCTTTCCCCCCCCCCCCCCATTTTTTTCCATTTTTCAAACATTTTTGAGAAAAGCTCCAGAGAGCCACTAGGGCGGCGCTAAAGAGCCGCGGGTTGCCGACCCCCGCCTTATAGTCATATACCTTGATGTGTGACACAGGCTAACTTAGCATGCTAACTTTTTTTCCCCCCCATTTTTCAAACAATATGAGAAAAGCTCCAGAGAGCCACTAGGGCGGCGCTAAAGAGCCACGGGTTGCCGACCCCCGCCTTATAGTCATATACCTTGATGTGTGACACAGGCTAACTTAGCATGCTAACTTTTTTTCTCCCCCATTTTTTTCCATTTTTCAAACATTTTTGAGAAAAGCTCCAGAGAGCCACTAGGGCGGCGCTAAAGAGCAGCGGGTTGCCGACCCCCGCCTTATAGTCATATACCTTGATGTGTGACACAGGCTAACTTAGCATGCTAACTTTTTTTCCCCCCCATTTTTTTCCATTTTTCAATCATTTTTGTGAAAAGCTCCAGAGAGCCACTAGGGCGGCGCTAAAGAGCCGCAGGTTGCCGAACCCTGCCTTATAGTCATATACCTTGATGTGTGACACAGGCTAACTTAGCATGCTAACTTTTTTTCCCCCCCATTTTTCAAACAATATGAGAAAAGCTCCAGAGAGCCACTAGGGCGGCGCTAAAGAGCCGCGGGTTGCCGACCCCTGCCTTATAGTCATATACCTTGATGTGTGACACAGGCTAACTTAGCATGCTAACTTTTTTCTCCCCCATTTTTTTCCATTTTTCAAACATTTTTGAGAAAAGCTCCAGAGAGCCACTAGGGCGGCGCTAAAGAGCCGCGGGTTGCCGACCCCTGCCTTATAGTCATATACCTTGATGTGTGACACAGGCTAACTTAGCATGCTAACTTTTTTTCTCCCCGATTTTTTTTCCATTTTTCAAACATTTTTGAGAAAAGCTCCAGAGAGCCACTAGGGCGGCGCTAAAGAGCCGCGGGTTGCCGACCCCGGTTTTAGAGCCTGCTGAGAACCAGCCCGTGATTGTGCTTGGAGAGGTGCATTATGGGAAATGTAGGTTGCCCGAAGCCTCACACACACACACACACACACACAGACAAAACATGCTCCAAAAAATGTACTCAGGAAGATTGTATGTGTGTGTGTGTGTGTGTGTGTGTGTGTGTGTGTGTGTGTGTGTGTGTGTGTGTGTCTTATCAGAGGGACACATGCAGTGTTTGTGTGAGGCATGTGTTTCCTGCCATTATTCCCTTGGTTCCCACACACACACACACACACACACACACACACACACACACACACCGAGGACACTGCCCGACCACAGCCCCTCTGGTTCCAGGTTCTAGAGTGGGTTCATAGAGCAGGTTTAGCTTCAGTAAAGGTGCCCCAGGTCCTGGATCGTGGTCTCCGTGCAGGTTGGTGGATCTGCAGACCCCCGTCATGCACACCATCTACCGCCTGTGTCAAGTCTGCATTGGACAGAACCTCCCTCAGGTTGGTACCTTCGGTCCAACTCTGGTCCATCTGAGTCTTGTAGACCTCAGCGGGTGTGTTTGTGTGTTGTTGTAAATATTTCATGTCTGGTAGGGCTTCAAAACAGCTGCACTTTATGTACGTGTGTGTGTGTGTGTGTATGTGTGTGTGTGTGTGTGTGTGTGTGTGTGTGTGTGTGTGTGTGTGTGTGTGTGTGTGTGTGTGTGTGTGTTTCTAGCCTTCTTGAGACGTGAAGAAGGAAAAGTATCTTCCATATGAGGAGGTGTGAACAAGTGATGACATAAGTCGTGGTCCCAATAACATTGCATCTAATAGACAATGTCTCATTTGTGGTGATATCTATCAAACTGAGGGTGGTCCCAAAAAGGAGGGATTTATCAAATTGTGTGTGTCGCTTTTAAAAGTGCTCCCCCTCTGGTCAACATATGAAATAACGAGTGTGTGTTAAAAATTAGAAGTGCTCCCCCTCTGGTCAACATATGAAATAACCAGTGTGTGTAAGAATTTGAAGTGCTCCCCCTCTGTTCAACATATGAAATAACAAGTGTGTGTTAAAAATTAGAAGTGCTCCCCCTCTGGTCAACATATGAAATAACAAGTGTGTGTAAAAATTAGAAATGCTCCCTCCCTGGAAAACGTGAAATAACAAGTGAGTGTAAAAATTTAGAAGTGCTCCGCCTCTGGTCAACATATGAAATAACGAGTGTGTGTAAAAAATTAGAAGTGCTCCCTCTCTGGTCAACATATGAAATAACAAGTGTGTGTTAACATTAGAAGTGCTCCACCTCTGGTCAACATATGAAATAACGAGTGTGTGTGAAAATGAGAAGTGCTCCCTTTATGGTCAACATATGAAATAACAAGTGTGTGTTAAAAATTAGAAGTGCTCCCCATCTGGTCAACATATGAAATAACAAGTGTGTGTAAAAAATTAGAAGTGTTCCCTCTCTGGTCAACATATGAAATAACGAGTGTGTGTAAAAAATTAGAAGTGCTCCCTCTCTGGTCAACATATGAAATAACAAGTGTGTGTAAAAAAAAATCGAAGTGCTCCCCCTCTGGTCAACATATGAAATAACAAGTGTGTGTTAGAAATTGAAATGCGCCCTCATTGGCCAAAATTAATTAAATAAATATGTATATAGGGACATACTGTAATAACTTGAAGGAAATAATGAAGACTAAAAAACAATTACAAAAATAAAACAAAAAATACTTTAAAGCAGGCTTTTTCTCACAATGTGTCAACTTTATTTATTATAAAATTGGTAACAATTTCTCGTGTTCTTTCCATTTCTGTAATATTGTAATATTGTTCATAAAATTATTACTTATTTATTTAAAATTATTACTTTTTAATGCAAAATGGTAACACTATATTGCACTTTTTTTTTTTGTTCCTGTAAAATAGTGACATTTTTTTGCAGTAAAATGATAACTTTTGTCATTATTTTGCCAAGAAAAATTCCGATTATTATAATATTGCCCAAATTTTAAAGTTTCTTATAAAATTGTGACTTTTATCGAGTAAAATGACGACTCTTTTCATAAAATCGCCAAAACTTTAAGCTTTTCTCGTACAATTGTGACTCTCATTGAGTAAGACTCCAACTTTTATCAAAATATTGCAAAAATGTTCAGTTTTTCTTGTAACATTTTGACTTGCGTTGAGTAAAACGACAACTTTTATTATAGCACTGACAAAATTCGACATTTTTCCTGTGAAACTGAAACCTTTTTCTTGTGAAATTCCAACCCATTTTTCACAAGAATGTTTTTTTATATTTGCATAGTATGTAAATATTATTCATGTTGTAAATACACTTTTTTATACAGGTGCTGTTCATATTATTAGAATATCATGAAAAAGTTGATTTTGACGTTGTCTCTTATTCAAGAGTGGCTTTACACAAGGAATGTGACAGCTGAAGCTCATATCTTGCATACGTCAGTGCATGCTGGTTCTTGAAGCAGTGATTCCAGCTGCAGTCCACCCTTTGTGGATCTCCCCCCACATTTTTGAATGGGTTTTGTTTTGACAATCCTCCCCAATGACCTTTTGTGTTTTGCCCTCCTTCTTTAAAGTATCAATGGTCATCTTTTGGACAGTTGTCAAGTCAGCAGTCTTCCCCATGATTGTGTGTCACACAGAATCAAAACCAGAGACCATTTAAAGGCTTTTCCAGGTGTTTTGAGTTAGTTAGCTAACTAGAGTGTGGCACCAGGTGTCTTCAATATCTGACCTTTTCACCATATTCTAATGTTCTAAAATCTTGTATTTAGTGTTTTCATTGGTTGTCAACTATAATCATCTCCTTTTTGGCAAAAAACATGTGAAAATGTATCAGTCTGTTTGGAATGAATGTGTACATTCTAGAACAGGGGTAGGGAACCTATGGTTCTAGAGCCAAATGTGGCTCTCGGATAAATCTGAGCTGACATTGCTTAACTTGATAAGTATTGAATAATTCCACTTGTAATAAGTGTTAAAAAATAATGTTCAAAACATAAAACATTCTCATGCATTTTTAGTCCATCCATCCGTTTACTACCGCACCTGTTCAAGAAGTTGTTGGTTACTTCAGACCACCAAGCACCGACATGAGAGCCCGTTTCAGGGTTATACTATTGTTTTATTTTTCAATAAGTCTCTCAGTGGCTTTCCAGCAATTGTATTTTTCTCTTTCGTTCTCGCTCTGGCTCCAGCCCCAACCCCGTCTCTCCTTCTGGCTGCTGCTTATAACAGAGCGACAGGTGATTAGATAACACGGCCCAGGTGGGCCATTTACGCACCTCTCGCTGATTTTTGTGGGTTCTTCCGAGGATGTTGTAGTCGGAATGATTTGTGCAGTCCTTTGAGACATTTGTGATTTGGGGCTATATAAATAAACATTGATTGATTGATTGATTGATTGATTGATTGATTTTGATTTGTGCAGTCCTTTGAGACATTTGTGATTTGGGGTTATATAAATAAACATTGATTGATTGATTGATTGATTTTGAAGCCGGTCCTGGCACACCCCAGTTCGCTGCAGGCCGGCGGGCCACGCCCCCCCCCACAGTTAGCTTCAGAATGACAATGTTATTACAAAGAATAAGAGACCTGTTATACTCTAGAAATGTTGGTCTTACTTAAAAAAAATATTATATGGCTCTTACGGAAATACTGCGATGAGGTGGCGACTTGTCCAGGGTGTACCCCGCCTTCCGCCCGATTGTAGCTGAGATAGGCGCCAGCGCCCCCCGCGACCCCGAAATGGAATAAGCGGTAGAAAATGGATGGATGGATGGATATTTAGCTTTTTGGCTCTCTCAGCCAAAAAGGTTCCACGACCCCTGTTCTACAAGTTTGACTTTCTAAATGGAATTAATGAACTAAATCAACTTGTTCATGATATTCTAATAATATGACCAGCACCTGGATATCTAGAAAGGCTGCTCCTAAAGGAGGCTTTTTTTTTTCCTCAGGTCTCAAGAAAGTCCGAAATACCAGTGTGTGTGTGTGTGTGTGTGTGTGTGTGTGTGTGTGTGTGTGTGTGTGTGTGTGTGTGTGTGTGTGTGTGTGTGTGTGTGTGGAGAGGGAAAAAGGATGGTTATAAAAAATTGAGCACCATAAAAAGTGTATGATGCTCCCATAGAAGTGAGGTGTGTGTGTTCTGAAGATCACATGACACATTTAGACCGGACTAGGATCCCGTGTCCAGGGACTACCAGGAAGTCTGTGCAAGGTTCTTTGTGAGAGGTCTGCAGGAACCTGTCGCAGGATGTTGTTCCTCCTCCGGCACTTCATTCCCACGCTTAGCCAGCTCGGGGGCGGGGGGGGGGGCGAGATGTCCTCGGAGTCCACGTTGAAGTGGACTCATGTGGACTCTTGCCGCACAACGCAAACACCGGGGAGGAATCTGCTCGGCTAAAAGGTCAAAGGGCGCCAGTTCCTGGGGAGTTTTCATTTCAATTTGACAGTCTGGACTCATGGACCACGGGGGGGGGGGGGCGGGGGGGCGTCATGGAAACAGTCTGGAGACCCGGCCTGATGAGACCAGAACAGACATGTTCAAACTTACAGTCCTGCTCAAAAGTCCAGGTCCACTTGTAGAGAACATCATGGATGTCTGGACTTTACAACTCTTATTTTTGTTGTGATGTAGTGAAGTGAATTATATTTATATAGCGCTTTTCTCTAGTGACTCAAAGCGCTTTACATAGTGACACCCAATATCTAAGTTCCATTTAAAGCACTGGGAGCAGGTGGGTCAAGTGTCTTGCCCAAGGACACAACGGCAGTGACTAGGATGGCGGAGGCGGGAATCGAACCTGCAACCCTCAAGTTGCTGGCACGGCCGGTCTACAAACCGAGCTATGCCGCTATGCATATAACAAGTGTGTGTGTGCAAACATTTTAAAGTTCTCCCTCTCCGGTCAACATATGAAATAACAAGTGTGCGGGGAAACATTTTAAAGTTCTCCCTCTCCGGTCAACATATGAAATAACAAGTGTGTGGGGAAACATTTTAAAGTTCTCCCTCTCCGGTCAACATATGAAATAACAAGTGTGTGTGTGCAAACATTTTAAAGTTCTCCCTCTCCGGTCAACATATGAAATAACAAGTGTGCGGGGAAACATTTTAAAGTTCTCCCTCTCCGGTCAACATATGAAATAACAAGTGTGCGGGGAAACATTTTAAAGTTCTCCCTCTCCGGTCAACATATGAAATAACCAGTGTGTGGGGAAACATTTTAAAGTTCTCCCTCTCCGGTCAACATATGAAATAACAAGTGTGTGGGGAAACATTTTAAAGTTCTCCCTCTCCGGTCAACATATGAAATAACAAGTGTGCGGGGAAACATTTTAAAGTTCTCCCTCTCCGGTCGACATATGAAATAACAAGTGTGTGGGGAAACATTTTAAAGTTCTCCCTCTCTGGTCAACATATGAAATAACAAGTGTGCGGGGGGGGAAAAAATTGAAGCGCTCGTAGTGATTGGAGAACATACTTGTTGCTCACAGGAAACATTCATGAAGTTTGCTTCTTTTCTGCATTTATTCTGGCTCTGCTGAAAATGTCAAAAGTATACGTACAGCAATGTGTGTCACGTCTGTGTGATCGTGTTTGGTTTTTTGGACTCTTTGTGCACTTTTGTCACCACAGCAAGTTTTCTCCTGTCCTCATGTGACACACCTGTTTTCACTAATCACGTCTATTATTTAAACCGAAAGTTGCCAGGCAGTCAGCCTGGCGACTTTACCTTTACTCATGTCATGCCTTGCCATGCCTGCCACTCATACACGTAAAGTTTGGTTTGTATGTCACAGTTATCGAGTTTTGCTTTTTGTCCATAGTTTGTCCTGTTTTCACTAATCACGTCTATTATTTAAACCGGAAGTTGCCAGGGAGTCAGCCTGGCGACTTTACCTTTACTCACGTCATGCCTTGCCATGCCTGTCACTCATACCGTCTATAGTTTCCCTCCTGCCCGTGCCACGTAAGGTTTTGGTTTGTATGTCACAGTTATCGAGTTTTGCTTTTTGTCCATAGTCCTGCCTTTGTAAAGTGAATTATATTTATATAGCGCTTTTCTCTAGTGACTCAAAGCGCTTTACATAGTGAAACCCAATATCTAAGTTACATTTAAAGCAGTGTGGGTGGCACTGGGAGCAGGTGGGTAAAGTGTCTTGCCCAAGGACATAACGGCATTGACTAGAATGGCAGAAGTGGGGATCGAACCTGCAACCCTCAAGTTGCTGGCACGGCCGCTCTACCAACCGCTAGTTTTTGTATTCATTAGTCAAGTTTGTTCCCCGCCATTGTTTGCTTCCTTTTTTTTGTAGTTTGTTAGTGTTGTAAATAAATATGTACTTACATTCACGTCTTGCCTGCGCCAACTTTCCTTTGCCTTCCGGAAAAACAAACCCCATATTAATATTTGCTTACATGTCCTTTGGCAAGTTTCCCTGCATATAAGGTGCTTTTGGTAGCCATCCACAAGCTTCTGCTTACATTTTTCACCGCAAAATTGCTGCAGTTCAGCTAATTGTGTTGCTTTTCCGAAAATTGACTTGTTTCTTCAGCATTGTCCACACCTTTAAGTCAGGACTTTGGGAAGGCCGTTCTAAAACCTTCAGTCTAGCTTGATTTAGCCATTCCTTTACCACTTTTGGTCATTGTCCATTGGCAGCAAAACAGGCCCAGAGCATAATACTACCACCACCATGCTTGACAGTAGGAAGGACTTGTTTCTTCAGCATTGGCCACACCTTTAAGTCAGGACTTTGGGAAGGCCGTTCTAAAACCTTCAGTCTAGCTTGATTTAGCCATTCCTTTACCACTTTTGGTCATTGTCCATTGGCAGCAAAACAGGCCCAGAGCATAATACTACCACCACCATGCTTCACAGTAGGTGTGATGTTCCTGGAATTAAAGGCATCACCTTTTCTGGGTATTGTGACCAAACAGCTCCATGTTTGCTTCATCTGACATCACATGGACAAAGATAAGACCTTCTGGAGGGAAAAATGGAGATGTTTGGCCACAATACCCAGCAATATGTTTGGAGGAGAAAAGGTGAGGCCTTTAATCACAGGAACACCATCCCTACCGTCAAGCATGGTGGTGGTAGTATTATGCTCTGGGTCTGTTTTGCTGCCAATGGAACTGCTGCTTTAAACGGGACAATGAAAAAGGAGTATTAGCTCCAAATAGTTCAGGACAATCTAAAATAATCAGGTTGGGAGGTTGGGTCTTGGGCACAGTTGGGTGTTCCAACTGGACAATGACCCCAAACACACCTCAAAAGTGGTAAAGGAATGGCTAAATCAGGTTAGAATGAAGGTTTTAGAATGGCCTTCCCAAAGTCCTGACTTAAACTTGTGTTTGGGGTCCTGTTGGAACACCCAACTGTGCCCAAGACCCAACCTCCGGGCTGATGATGTTAGCTTGTCCTGAACAATTTAGAGCTAATCATCCTTTTTCATTGTCCCATTTACTAAAGCAGCAGTTCCATCGGCAGCAAAACGGGCCCAGAGCATAATACTACCACCACTATGCTTGACAGTAGGAATGGTGTTCCTGGGATTAAAGGCCTCACCTTTTCTCCTCTAAACATATTGCTGGGTATTGTGGCCAAACAGCTCCATGTTTGCTTCACATGGACAAAAATAAGACATTCTGGAGGAAAGTTCTGTGGTCAGATGAAACAAAAAAGGAAAACTTCACCCTTGCTCCTGATAGGTGTCAGAGTTATTTGTTGACGAACCCCAAGATGCAGAGATGGAGGCAGGCATGGAGTGAGCAAACATGATTTTAATATAAATACTAAGACAAAACCAAAGGATAAAAAACAAAAGGCCTTTAGCATAGAAGCTAACAAGAAACAAAAAGGAACTTTAGCATGGAAGCTAGAGGATAACAAACAGCAAAACTGGAGATAGCTATGGCTAACAAAAACAGCTTACCGCTACGACGACCAGGACAAGATGTAGCAGGACAGGTAATAGGGGAAATGACGACAGGTAGCAAAGACACAAGAGTGACATGAGGCATCGACAATACAAATGACAACACAATGATCAGAGGAGGTACGAATAGGAGGCGGCTGATTGGCAACAGGTGTGGTGGCCAGATGCCAATCAGCCGCAGCTGAAGGGGATCACAGCACTCAGGGAACAAGACAGGAAGCTGACAAAATAAGAGCACTTGACAGGAACTAAAAGACAGGAAATACTAAACACAGGAAACAGACAAATGCAGAGGAAAAAACTAAAACATAGACAAACTGTCCGGGGCAAGCCTGACAATAGGTCTTGGTTAGGGCTTTGTGTGTGAATGAGTGTGTGAATGGGTGAATGTGGAAATAGTGTAACCCATTTACCATTTACTTCCTGTGTGGGGCACGGTCTTCCTGACTTCGCTTCCTCTCCGAACTTAGTTAGTAAAGGATCAATGAGTCCATACAAAGCAAAGAGCCGGAGATTCAAGGACTACACGGTTGACTTACCCATGTAAAAAATTGTCGGAAAAGGGGAACCTTAAATGCTGGTTTAGTGTGGCCGATACGGGGCTTAGGCTAAATAGTTATTCCTTTTAAGGCGTTATCAGGGTTTGTGTAGACCAATGGTCTCAGACACTCGGCCCGCGAGAAGTTATTTTGCGGCCCCCACCTTAATATGAAAGTTTAATGTTAGTGCGGCCCGCAAATTTTATATGAATGCCGCTTGACAGCGTTGTGTGCGGAGCTGAAGGAATCTACCAATAACGGTGTGTTATGTGGCTCTCGAGGGCCGAACATTGACGTCACTTGCGTGATGCAAGCAGAGAAACGTTTTGTCGCTTTACCACTAGACCCGCACGAGCTCTTCCTCACTCCCACCCTCGCTCGCCCGCCTGCTCGTTCTCTCGCACTCGAGCGTTCCCTGTCACTGTGTGTGTCTCTCTCTCGCTCCCTCCCCCGGCACCGCAGTAAAAAGTTCGGGCCAGGGAGACCAGGGGCCCGTAGCTTCCGAAGCACTCCGCCGAAGAAACGAGAGACAATACAAAACTGTGGTGCACTGGACCCCAGCGCTGATACTCCGACAGAGAGTCGCTGGGCAAATCGGACGTGTAACACGGTAGTCGTGATGTTAGCCTTTTCGGGGCTAATTTTGAGCTCCAGACAGAGACAATTTTTTGTTATTTGGGTTCAAAATGGCTCTTTCAACGTTCTGGGTTGCCTACCCCTACGTTAATGGAAAAGCGGCAAATGAGTGAAAGCGACAGAAATATTGCCATGGAGACGAAGGGTTTTCTTATGTGCCTGGCTACAGTCGCAGGCCGAACTTTGACGTCACTTGCGTGATGCAAGCAGAGAAACGTTTTGTCGCTTTTCCACTAGACCCGCACGAGCTCTTCCTCCCTCCTTCGCTCGCCCGCCTGCTCGTTCTTTCGCTCTCGAGCGCTCTCTGTCACTGTGTGTGTGTGTGTCTCTCTCTCGCTCCCTCCCCCGGCACCGCAGTAAAAAGTTCGGGCCAGGGAGACCAGGGGCCCGTAGCTTCCGAAGCACTCCGCCGAAGAAACGAGCGACAATACAAAACTGTGGTGCACTGGACCCCAGAGCTGATACTCCGACAGATAGTCGCTGGGCGAATCGGACCTGTAATACGGTAGTCGTGATGTTGGCCCGTTCGGGGCTAATTGTGCTACGGTAACTGTAAACTCCCCAGTCCCTTTGGCTCCAAACGGAGACAATTTTTGTTATTTGGGTTCAAAATGGCTCTTTCAACGTTCTGGGTTGCCTACCCCTACATTAGTGGAAAAGCGGCAAATGAGTGAAAGCGACAGAAATGTTACCATGGAGACGAAGGGTTTTCTTATGTGCCTGGCTACAGTCGCAGGCCGAACTTTGACGTCACTTGCGTGATGCAAGCAGAGAAACGATTTGTCGCTTTTCCACTAGACCCGCACGAGCTCTTCCTTCCTCCCTCGCTCGCCCGCCTGCTCGTTCTCTCGCTCTCGAGCGCTCTCTGTCACTGTGTGTGTGTCTCTCTCTCGCTCCCTCACCCGGCACCGCAGTAAAAAGTTCGGGCCAGGGAGACCAGGGGCCCGTAGCTTCCGAAGCACTCCGCCGAAGAAACGAGCGACAATACAAAACTGTGGTGCACTGGACCCCAGAGCTGATACTCCGACAGATAGTCGCTGGGCGAATCGGACCTGTAATACGGTAGTCGTGATGTTGGCCCGTTCGGGGCTAATTGTGCTACGGTAACTGTAAACTCCCCAGTCCCTTTGGCTCCAGACGGAGACAATTTTTGTTATTTGGGTTCAAAATGGCTCTTTCAACATTCTGGTTTGCCTACCCCTGCGTTAGTGGAAAAGCGGCAAATGAGTGAAAGCGACAGAAATGTTGCCATGGAGACGAAGGGTTTTCTTATGTGCCTGGCTACAGTCGCAGGCCAAACATTGACGTCACTTGCGTGATGCAAGCAGAGAAACGATTTGTCGCTTTTCCACTAGACCCGCACGAGCTCTTCCTTCCTCCCTCGCTCGCCCGCCTGCTCGTTCTCTCGCTCTCGAGCGCTCTCTGTCACTGTGTGTGTGTCTCTCTCTCGCTCCCTCCCCCGGCACCGCAGTAAAAAGTTCGGGCCAGGGAGACCAGGGGCCCGTAGCTTCCGAAGCACTCCGCCGAAGAAACAAGAGACAATACAAAACTGTGGTGCACTGGACCCCAGAGCTGATACTCCGACAGAGAGTCGCTGGGCGAATCGGACCTGTAATACGGTAGTCGTGATGTTGGCCCGTTCGGGGCTAATTGTGCTACCGTAACTGTAAACCCCCCCCCCGACCCCCAACTACCTTTGGCTCCAGACAGAGACAAATTTTGTTATTTGGGTTCAAAATGGCTCTTTCAACGTTCTGGGTTGCCTACCCCTACGTTAGTGGAAAAGCGGCAAATGAGTGAAAGCGACAGAAACGTTGCCATGGAGACGAAGGGTTTTCTTATGTGCCTGGCTACAGTCGCAGGCCGAACATTGACGTCACTTGCGTGAGGCAAGCAGAGAGATGTTTTGTCGCTTTTCCACTAGACCCGCACGAGCTCTTCCTCCCTCCCTCGCTTGCCCGCCTACTCGTTCTCTCGCTCTCAAATGCTCTCTGTCCCTGTGTGTGTCTCTCTCTCGCTCCCTCCCCCGGCGCCACAGTAAAAAGTTCGGGCCAGGGAGACCAGGGGCCCGTAGCTTCCGAAGCACTCCGCCGAAGAAACGAGCGACGATACAAAACTGTGGTGCACTGGACCCCAGCGCTGATACTCCGACAGATAGTCGCTGGGCGAATCGGACGTGTAACACGGTAGTCGTGATGTTAACCCCGTTCGGGGCTAATTGTGCTACCGTAACTGTAAACCCCCCCCCGACCCCCAACTACCTTTGGCTCCAGACAGAGACAAATTTTGTTATTTGGGTTCAAAATGGCTCTTTCAACGTTCTGGGTTGCCTACCCCTACGTTAGTGGAAAAGCGGCAAATGAGTGAAAGCGACAGAAACGTTGCCATGGAGACAAGGGTTTTCGTATGTGCCTGGCTACAGTCGCACCGCGACACCTGTCCGTCAGTAATAACATTGGCTCACATTACTTAATTCTCATTTCGTTCATTTATATTTTGATTTTATTTTGTGTTGGAAATAAAAATAAATACATCACCCAGCCTCACCCAGACTCTGCATCCAGTGGCCCCCAGGTAAATTGACTTTGAGACCCCTGGTGTAGACAGAGCCTTGATGTTTTTATTTGAAAGGTTTCCCAATAGTGCGACATGACCAGGCTTTCCAAAGTCTGCATCTGAGGTCTTAGCTTCTCCATTGGAGGAGTACGAAACACAGCTAGCATGATGCCAGTAACTCAGTTTCAGCATTTTAAAAAAGAAGAGGGTACTGACCAGCAGTCGTCTCCCTCAGGTCAGCGTCATCCGAGGAAAGGACGGCTTCGGATTCACCATCTGCTGCGACAGTCCGGTGCAGGTTCAGTCTGTCGACCCGGGTGAGACCGCCGGGAAATTGAAACCCACGTTCGAAAAGTTTGTCCAAGTATTTCCTGTTCATTGGCTGTCCTTGCATCGCAGGAGGTCCCGCCCATCACTCCGGTCTCCGTCAGGGAGACGCGGTCCTGAAGCTCAATGGACTTCCTGTGGAGATCTGGACGTGCGGCGACCTTGCTCATGCTATCAGGTGACCCCGTTGTTCCATATGACTTTGTTCCCGTGGCATCAAACAACGTCTGTGTGTCCGTCCACCAGGAGTTGTCCCACTCAGATCATCCTGGTGGTGTGGAGAGGCTCACCTGAGACCAGGACGGGCTGTTGTGAGTCTTTGCACCGCCCACCGGCACCGAGCAAAGTGAGTCCCTTTACGCCCCTTTGCTTGAACTCGCACATCGAGGTAGTCATCGTCTTGTGCCGGTCGCAAGTCCCTAGCATGCTTTGAAGTGACCATGAGGTCCTCCCAGCCTGCTGAGTCAGCGTTCCAGGTGACTGGACGTGTGAACTTTGACCTCACTTTCCGTCTCTCAGACAACAAAGTTGCTGCATCAGCCCGCCCACAGCAAACATGGCCGCAAACGCCATCAGGGGTCAGTGGTGAGATCCAGTCTGGGGGTTCTGAGTTCTCTGTGGAGAGATTGCAAGGAAGACGAAGAACCTTGCACCTCCACGCTTCAGGGCACCTGTGTCACATCATCGCATGGCAACAATTACATCATCCTGTCCCCCGTTGGGCCCGAAGAACAGGTGAGTCTGAGGGCGGGGGGCCAGAAATAATCCACAAAGTCAAGAAAGTTGTATCAATACAGCCTTGTTTCGCGATGTGATGGCCCTTCTTGGACCTGAGACTGGGGAGGGGACACGCTTTGAGAGTGAAAGAGTAAAAGACAAGGTTGAGGTAGGAGAACAGAACTCTTGAACCTTGTGTCAGTAGTAAAAGACAGGGTTGAGGTAGGAGAATAGAACTCTTGAACTTTGTGTCAGTAGTAAAAGACAAGGTTGAGGTAGGAGAACAGAACTCTTGAACCTTGTGTCAGTAGTAAAAGTCAGGGTTGAGGTAGGAGAACAGAACTCTTGAACCTTGTGTCAGTAGTAAAAGACAGGGTTGAGGTAGGAGAATAGAACTCTTGAACTTTGTGTCAGTAGTAAAAGACAAGGTTGAGGTAGGAGAACAGAACTCTTGAACCTTGTGTCAGTAGTAAAAGACAGGGTTGAGGTAGGAGAACCGAACTCTTGAACTTTGTGTCAGTAGTAAAAGTCAAGGTTGAGGTAGAAGAACAGAACTCTTGAACCTTGTGTCAGTAGTAAAAAGCAGGGTTGAGGTAGGAGAACAGAACTCTTAAACCTTGTGTCAGTAGTAAAAGACAGGGTTGAGGTAGGAGAACAGAACTCTTGAACCTTGTGTCAGTAGTAAAAGACAGGGTTGAGGTAGGAGAACAGAACTCTTGAACTTTGTGTCAGTAGTAAAAGACAAGGTTGAGGTAGGAAAACATAACTCTTGAACCTTGTGTCAGTAGTAAAAGACAGGGTTGAGGTAGGAGAACAGAACTCTTGAACCTTGTGTCAGTAGTAAAAGATAGGGTTGAGGTAGGAGAACAGAACTCTTCAACCTTGTGTCAGTAGTAAAAGACAAGGTTGAGGTAGGAGAACAGAACTCTTGAACCTTGTGTCAGTAGTAAGAGACAGGGTTGAGGTAGGAGAACATAACTCTTGAACCTTGTGTCAGTAGTAAAATAGAGGGTTGAGGTAGGAGAACAGAACTCTTGAACCTTGTGTCAGTAGTAAAAGACAGGGTTGAGGTAGGAGAACAGAACTCTTGAACCTTGTTTCAGTAGTAAAAGACAAGGTTGAGGTAGGAGAACAGAACTCTTGAACCTTGTGTCAGTAGTAAAAGACAGGGTTGAGGTAGGAGAACAGAACTCTTGAACCTTGTGTCAGTAGTAAAAGACAAGGTTGAGGTAGGAGAACAGAACTCTTGAACCTTGTGTCAGTAGTAAAAGACAAGGTTGAGGTAGGAGAACAGAACTCTTGAACCCTGTGTCAGTAGTAAAAGACAAGGTTGAGGTAGGAGAACAGAACTCTTGAACCTTGTGTCAGTAGTAAAAGACAGGGTTGAGGTAGGAGAACAGAACTCTTAAACCTTGTGTCAGTAGTAAAAGACAAGGTTGAGGTAGGAGAAGAGGACTCTTGAACCTTGTGTCAGTAGTAAAAGACAAGGTTGAGGTAGGAGAACAGAACTCTTGAACCTTGTGTCAGTAGTAAAAGACAGGGTTGAGGTAGGAGAAGAGGACTCTTGAACCTTGTGTCAGTAGTAAAAGACAAGGTTGAGGTAGGAGAACAGAACTCTTGAACCTTGTGTCAGTAGTAAAAGACAGGGTTGAGGTAGGAGAAGAGGACTCTTGAACCTTGTGTCAGTAGTAAAAGACAGGGTTGAGGTAGGAGAAGAGGACTCTTGAACCTTGTGTCAGTAGTAAAAGACAAGGTTGAGGTAGGAGAACAGAACTCTTGAACCTTGTGTCAGTAGTAAAAGGCAGGGTTGAGGTAGGAGAAGAGGACTCTTGAACCTTGTGTCAGTAGTAAAAGACAGGGTTGAGGTAGGAGAACAGAACTCTTGAGCCTTGTCTCAGTAGTAAAAGACAGGGTTGAGGTAGGAGAACAGAACTCTTGAACCTTGTTTCAGTAGTAAAAGACAGGGTTGAGGTAGGAGAACAGAACTCTTGAACCTTGTGTCAGTACTAAAAGACAAGGTTGAGGTAGGAGAAGAGGACTTTTGAACCTTGTGTCAGTAGTAAAAAGCAGGGTTGAGGTAGGAGAACAGAACTCTTAAACCTTGTGTCAGTAGTAAGAGACAGGGTTGAGGTAGGAGAACAGAACAGAACTCTTGAACCTTGAGTGTCATTCTAGTACAAACTGAAAAGTAGAGTACGTCGCTGGCATGGAAACACGTGTGTTCTCTTTCAGCTCCTCCACACGGTTCCTGATGACAGAACCAGGACCATGGGTATGTCGCTTGGAACATTGTTTCATGTTTCGGTGAGAGAGTCACATCAGGTTCTTGTTGCCAGGACGTCTTTACCGGACTCACCCCAGGAGAGGTGTGAACCTCCTCAACGACCAACAAGATAGGTCGCTCGCCTGCCACACCCTCAGCTTGGCTCCTCCCACTTCCTCTGCCCAGCGTAACTATGGCAACTACCAGAACTGCACCATCCTCCAATCACACGTGCCCTCTTGCAACGGCCATGAATCCTACGACGCGCTGGCACCCAAAACCCTCATCTTCCCCGTCTTTGTGCAGGTCAGAACCAAGTGTCTAAGTACTCTAGAACCCAGACCACCCAAGCTCGGTCATTTGTTGCTAAACGGCCAAAGAGAGGAGCATCTTAAGTCCGAGACTTGGTCTCAGAACTTTTCGAGACCGGCTTGTGTTTGTGTTCCCGCAGCTTTTGGATCCGAGCCACTCCGACAGAACGCTGCAGATGTCCGAAGAACTGGTTCTGCACCAGGACCGCCAGCTGCCCCAGAAGGTCCGGCTGCCGCTGACAGATCTCGTGCGAAAAAACCGAGCGTTGACGTGTTCGTGTCCCAGGTGACGGTCTTGATCTACGACGATGTCTTGCTGGTCAGCAGAGAGGACGAGGCTGGACGTTGTTACGTTCTAAAGAACCCTCTCTACCTCAACACGCTGCAACTCCAAGAGGGTAAAGCTCACAATCACACCAAGTTGGACACTCAACAAAGATATCACCACATTTTCATGAAACCCTAATCCCAACCCAGGTCAAAAAGTGGGATAAAGTGTTTACAGTTTGGGGGAAATACAGACCATTTCTACTACGTTACCTGATGTTTACCTTCCAAGGCTCTACTTCTTTCTGTGTCTGTTCTAGGGTTGTACGGTATACCCACACTAGTATAGTACCGCGATACCAATGAATCATATTCGATACTATACCGCCTCTAAAAAGCACCAATTCCACCCCAACCCTTTTTTTAACGAGCATGACGGCACATCGTCATTAAATGACATTGCTGTTTTCTTACAAGCAGAGGAGCGTGTTCGGCAGTGCGCGCACACAGAGTACTTACAAGCAGACACAGTGTGTAGACAGAAAAGGGAGAATGGACCCAGTTTGATGTAAAAAGTCAAAATAAAGGTGAAGTTTTAACACTGAAACACTCTAAGGAAAAGATACTTTAAAACATGGCTGGCTAGCTAGCGGCTAACGTCCATCCACAGTGTTTTAGCTACTTCTAAATCACTAATCCTGGCCTCCATGTCAACAAATAAATGTATTATTATCAGTGGAGGAGGAGGAATATCCAAACATGCTTCACCACACACCGTAAGAGGATACAATAGCTCACCAGCGTCACAATGTAATCAAACACTACTGTAATGATACCAAGTACAAGAGCGTATCTAGTCGATACTACCATGATTGCATCGATATTTTTTATCGTCACAAAATCCTTTATCCTTTCTTTTAAAATTCATACTATGTTTATAAAGTCAGGAAATACATCCCTGGACACATGAGGACTTTGAATATGACCAATGTATGATCCTGTGACTACTTGGTATCGCATCGATACTGTCAGGTTCAAACACCGAACTATCTATTAAACAAGACGAGAAGCAAGGAATCAAACTGAGACAGGATTCAATTTAGCTCATGAGGAGAGCGCGTACAAAGTCGCCCCACGCTCTGAGGAAAAGGTTCCACGCCTCTTCCTTTATTTGGGCATTTCCTGGTTACATAGCTGCAGCTGCTTCTGAGGGGAGCAGTCATGAACAGCTGCTGCGCTGGGTCATAAACAGTTCAAACAAAAAATGTGCTTGGAGCGGTGTCAGGTTTGCCCCCTCTCTGCTTTGTAGATTTCAGATCATGATAAGGTCTTCCTGTGGCTGTCCAATAGATCAAAAGAAACCAACACTTCCACGTAGCATCCCGTCGCTAACAGTGGAGGTTTACAAGCTGTAGGCCTTTTGCTTGATCAGATCAAAGACAGCTTTTGTGTTCTCGCAGGGCAACCTGAACTTCTCTGTGAGCGCTTTGACTATCTAACAATAGAAATCTAATCCATTATTATTATTATTATTATAATTCTATCTAAGTATCTGTTTTTTATTAGATGGCAATAGACGCCAGTCCTGACGTGTGTGTAAAATTTGATGAGTTTTGAAGCATGTTAAGGGGGTCAAATTACAGATCGGCGTTTCTGGATGTTGTTGATAAATGGCTTTCACTTTGCATAGTAGGGCTTTAACTTGCACTTTGAAGCATTTTAAGGGGGTCAAATTACAGCTCAAAGAGGCAAAAATGAAATTTTTTAGGAAAATTTGCGCAGGGGTTTTTTGAAGGTGCGTAGAATCCAAACCGGAGCAGTAATCAAAACTCTTTCGAAAACTTTTAATTAAAAGGGTTCAAACTCTCTTCTGTGCGAGTTTGAACCCGAAAGGACAACCCGCTCAGAGAAGATAACGTTTGAAAAAAGGTGACGGGTGTTTACAAAACTTTTATTTTGAAGGGGTAATTTTTAACTTCCTGTTGATTTTTGCTGAAGGATGTTGATTATTAAAATGTAGGTCTAAGTGAGACCTACATAGAGGTTTTTGTTTCAGGTCTCTCTGACGTTCTTACCGGAAGTTACAAGCACTTTTGTCTGTGTTTTCTTCCTAGCAGCAGTTTTTTCTGTGTTTCATGCAAAAATTGTGCTACAGCGCAATTTTGAGTTTTGTGGTTTGGTTTTTTCATTAGATCACAATTTTTGCCAGTCCTGATGTCTGCCAAGTTTGGTGAGTTTTGAAGCATTTTAAGGGGGTCAAATTACAGTTCAAAGAGGCAAAAATTGCATTTTTTGCTCAAATTTTGTATTGAAGGGGTTTTTGCCAACTTTCTGTAGATTTTTGCCCCAAAAGGTAAAATTATGAAATGTAGGTCTAAGTCAGTTCTACGTATAAATTTTTGTTTCATGTCTCTACGACATTGTTAACGGAAGTTACAAGCAGTCTTTTTTTTTTTAGTTTTAGGGGGCGCTAGCGCGCAATTTTCGTTTTTGGGGTTTGGTTGTTTAATAAGTTTGGAAAGTTTGCTGTACCAACATGTGTGTCAAATTTGGTGAGTTTGGAAGCATGTTAATGTCTATTATTAAAATGTAGGTCTAAGTGAGACCTACATATAAGTTTTTGTTTCATGTCTTTCCGACATTCCTACGGAAAGTTACAAGCAGTTTTGTCTTAGTTTTCTTCTTAGGGGCAGTTTTTTCTGTGTTTTATTCAAAAATTGCGCTAGAGCGCGTTTTTGAGTTTTGGGTTTTTTTTTTTCATGAGAGCGTAAATTTTGCCAGTCCTGATATCTGCCAAGTTTGGTGAGTTTTGAAGCATTTTAAGGGGGTCAAATTACAGCTCAAAGAGGCAAAAATTGCATTTTTTGCAAACATTTTGCTTTGAAGGGGTTTTTGCCAACTTCCTGTTGATTTTAGGTATAAAAGTTCCTAATGGGGAATCTAGGTCTAAGTCAGACCTACATAGAGGTTTTTGTTTCATGTATCTACGACATTCCCAACGGAAGTTACAAGCAGTCTGTTTTTTGTGTCTTTTTAGGGGGCGCTAGAGAGCAATTTTCATTTTTGGGGTTTGGTTGCTTAATAAGTTTGGAAGGTTTGCCACACCGACATGTGTGTCAAATTTGGTGAGTTTGGAAGCATGTTAATGTCTATTATTAAAATGTAGGTCTAAGTAAGACCTACATATAAGTTTTTGTTTCATGTCTTTCCGGCATTCCTAGGGAAAGTTACAAGCAGTTTTGTCTTAGTTTTCTTCTTATGAGCAGTTTTTTCTGTGTTTTATTAAAAAATTGCGCTAGAGCGCCTTTTTGAGTTTTGGATTTGTTTTTTTTCATGAGAGCGCAAATTTTGCCAGTCCTGATGTCTGCCAAGTTTGGTGAGTTTTGAAGCATTTTAAGGGGGTCAAATTACAGCTCAAAGAGGCAAAAATAGCATTTTTTGCAAAAATTTTGCTTTGAAGGGGTTTTTGCCAACTTCCTGTTGATTTTAGGTATAAAAGTTTCTAATGAGGAATCTAGGTCTAAGTCAGACCTACATAGAGGTTTTTGTTTCATGTCTCTACGACATTCCTAACGGAAGTTACAAGCAGTCTGTTTTTTGTGTCTTTTTAGGGGGCGCTAGCGCGCAATTTTCATTTTTGGGGTTTGGTTGCTTAAAAGGTTTGGAAGGTTTGCCACACCGACATGTGTGTCAAATTTGGTGAGTTTTGAAGCATGTTAAGGGGGTCAAATTACAGCGCATAGGTGCGCAATAATAATAATAAAGAATAATAAAACACAGCAGTTTCAATAGGGTCCTAGGCCCATGGCAAAGGACTCCTGTGGAGTCCTTTGCCATGGGCCTAGGACCCTAATAATGGATTAGATTTATATCGCGCTTTTCTATTATTAGATACTCAAAGCGCTCACAGAGAAGTGGGAACCCATTATTCATTCACACCTGGTGGTGGTAAGCTACATGTGTAGCCACAGCTGCCCTGGGGTAGACTGACGGAAGCGTGGCTGCCAGTTTACGCCTACGGCCCCTCCGACCATTCATTCATCATTCATTCACCAGTGTGAGCGGCACCAGAGGCAAGGGTGAAGTGTCCTGCCCAAGGACACAACGGCAGGCATTTGGATGTCCATAGGTGGGAAGCGAACCTGCAACCCTCAGGTTTGTGGCACGGCCGCTCTACCCAATACGCCATGCCGCCCCACTCCAGGCACTTTTTCTTTGAACTGTTTTGTAACCAAAGGCAGCGGCTGTTTATGACCCCCCTCCCTTTAAAAACAGCTGTTGCCTTGTAATCAGGGAAAGCCCAAATAAAAGAAGAGGCGTGCGATCTTTGGTCAGAGCGTGGTGGGGAACTGTACAAAGAGTACAGCCCAGATGTTTCTCCTCAATGAGCTAAATTGAATTATCCATCCATCTTCTTCTTCCGCATATCCGAGGTCGGATCGCGGGGGCAGCAGCCTAAGCAGGGAAACCCAGACTTCCCTCTCCCCAGCCACTTCGTCTAGCTCTTCCCGGGGGATCCCGAGGCGTTCCCAGGCCAGCCGGGAGACATAGTCTTCCCAACGTGTCCTGGGTCTTCCCCGTGGCCTCCTACCGGTTGGACGTGCCCTAAACACCTCCCTAGGGAGGCGTTCGGGTGGCATCCTGACCAGATGCCCGAACCACCTCATCTGGCTCCTCTCCATGTGGAGGAGCAGCGGCTTTACTTTGAGTTCCTCCCGGATGGCAGAGCTTCTCACCCTATCTCTAAGGGAGAGACCCAAACTCATTTGGGCCGCTTGTACCCGTGATCTTATCCTTTCGGTCATGACCCAAAGCTCATGACCATAGGTGAGGATGGGAACGTAGATCGAGCGGTAAATTGAGAGCTTTGCCTTCCGGCTCAGCTCCTTCTTCACCACAACGGATCGGTACAACGTCCGCATTACTGAAGACGCCGCACCGATCCGCCTGTCGATCTCACCATCCACTCGTGAACAAGACTCCGAGGTACTTGAACTCCTCCACTTGGGGCAGGGTCTCCTCCCCAACCCGGAGATGGCACTCCACCCTTTTCCGGGCGAGAACCATTGGAGAAATTGAATGATGTCTCGGTTGAATTCCTTGCTTCTTGTCTGTTTAATAGATGTCATCAGCGTTTGAACCTGTTGTGGTTGTCCTCCTTCTCGGTCTCACACGTACTTTGTCGCAGTGGCGTCGGCGCCTCGTCACATCTACTTCCTGCAGAGCGCCGCCAAGCGGTGGCGATGTGTCTTCAGCCTGGAGGCCTTCAGCATTGAGCAGAAGCTGCGAGTCAGTCTCTGTCTCCATGGCAGCATCCGACAGCAGCTGGTCGCCATGGAGACGGCGCACAGCCGGCAGGTAGTTGTCCTCCCTACTTGACAACCTTCCTCTCCAAACTTTGTTAATCATCAGCTTCTTTCTTTCTCCTGCCTAGTTGTCAGACCTCCCCTCCTATCCTGACTCCTTTCCTGACTCCTCTACAGATCCTCGCCTCCTTCATCCGTCTCCCCCCTTCCCCCCCCTGAAACTCAGCCCCCCGCCCGCCTTCTCCCCCCCCACTACAGTTTTACCCGTCTTCCCCAAGCTCCTCCCCCTTTCTCTTCCCTCCCCTGTCTGGAAGGAGAGAGGAAGAGGAAGGGAGGAGGATGAGGAGCGCCAGCAGGGGGAGGGGGAGAGCGCCTCCGAAACGTCAGAAACTGTAGGGGGGCGGGGCTTACTTCGTCCTCACCCAGCCCATTTCGCAGAGAAGGCAGAGAGGCGCAAAGGAGTGGAGGAGAGAAGGCGCGCTGCAGAGGATTTGAGGACCGCCTCCAGGCCGGCAGGTCAGCCTGAGACATGACCCGAGCCCTTATAGTCCTGGTCAAAAGTTTACATACACTTGTGAAGGCTTTCTTTCATCTTAGACTTAGACTTAGACTTAGACTTAGACTTAGACTTAGACTTAGACTTAGACGACATCACACGGACAAAGATAAGACCTTCCGGAGGAAAGTTCTATGGTCAGATGAAACAAAAATGGAACAGTTTGGCCACAATACCCAGCTAAGGTGAGGCCTTTATTCCCAGGAACACCACACCTACCGTCAAGCATGGTGGTGGTGGTATTACGCTAGACTTAGACGACATCACACGGAAAAAGATAAGACCTTCCGGAGGAAAGTTCTATGGTCAGATGAAACAAAAATGGAACATTTTGGCCACAATACCCAGCTAAGGTGAGGCCTTTATTCCCAGGAACACCACACCTACCGTCAAGCATGGTGGTGGTGGTATTACGCTAGACTTAGACGACATCACACGGACAAAGATAAGACCTTCCGGAGGAAAGTTCTATGGTCAGATGAAACAAAAATGGAACATTTTGGCCACAATACCCAGCTAAGGTGAGGCCTTTATTCCCAGGAACACCACACCTACCGTCAAGCATGGTGGTGGTGGTATTACGCTAGACTTAGACGACATCACACGGACAAAGATAAGACCTTCCGGAGGAAAGTTCTATGGTCAGATGAAACAAAAATGGAACATTTTGGCCACAATACCCAGCTAAGGTGAGGCCTTTATTCCCAGGAACACCACACCTACCGTCAAGCATGGTGGTGGTGGTATTACGCTAGACTTAGACGACATCACACGGACAAAGATAAGACCTTCCGGATGAAAGTTCTATGGTCAGATGAAACAAAAATGGAACATTTTGGCCACAATACCCAGCTAAGGTGAGGCCTTTATTCCCAGGAACACCACACCTACCGTCAAGCATGGTGGTGGTGGTATTACGCTAGACTTAGACGACATCACACGGACAAAGATAAGACCTTCCGGAGGAAAGTTCTATGGTCAGATGAAACAAAAATGGAACAGTTTGGCCACAATACCCAGCTAAGGTGAGGCCTTTATTCCCAGGAACACCACACCTACCGTCAAGCATGGTGGTGGTGGTATTACGCTAGACTTAGACGACATCACACGGACAAAGATAAGACCTTCCGGAGGAAAGTTCTATGGTCAGATGAAACAAAAATGGAACATTTTGGCCACAATACCCAGCTAAGGTGAGGCCTTTATTCCCAGGAACACCACACCTACCGTCAAGCATGGTGGTGGTGGTATTACGCTAGACTTAGACGACATCACACGGACAAAGATAAGACCTTCCGGAGGAACGTTCTATGGTCAGATGAAACAAAAATGGAACAGTTTGGCCACAATACCCAGCTAAGGTGAGGCCTTTAATCCCAGGACCACCACACCTACCGTCAAGCATGGTGGTGGTGGTATTACGCTAGACTTAGACGACATCACACGGACAAAGATAAGACCTTCCGGAGGAAAGTTCTATGGTCAGATGAAACAAAAATGGAACAGTTTGGCCACAATACCCAGCTAAGGTGAGGCCTTTATTCCCAGGAACACCACACCTACCGTCAAGCATGGTGGTGGTGGTATTACGCTAGACTTAGACGACATCACACGGACAAAGATAAGACCTTCCGGAGGAAAGTTCTATGGTCAGATGAAACAAAAATGGAACATTTTGGCCACAATACCCAGCTAAGGTGAGGCCTTTATTCCCAGGAACACCACACCTACCGTCAAGCATGGTGGTGGTGGTATTACGCTAGACTTAGACGACATCACACGGACAAAGATAAGACCTTCCGGAGGAAAGTTCTATGGTCAGATGAAACAAAAATGGAACAGTTTGGCCACAATACCCAGCTAAGGATAGGCCTTTAATCCCAGGAACACCACACCTACCGTCAAGCATGGTGGTGGTGGTATTACGCTAGACTTAGACGACATCACACGGACAAAGATAAGACCTTCCGGAGGAAAGTTCTATGGTCAGATGAAACAAAAATGGAACATTTTGGCCACAATACCCAGCTAAGGTGAGGCCTTTATTCCCAGGAACACCACACCTACCGTCAAGCATGGTGGTGGTGGTATTACGCTAGACTTAGACGACATCACACGGACAAAGATAAGACCTTCCGGAGGAAAGTTCTATGGTCAGATGAAACAAAAATGGAACATTTTGGCCACAATACCCAGCTAAGGTGAGGCCTTTATTCCCAGGAACACCACACCTACCGTCAAGCATGGTGGTGGTGGTATTACGCTAGACTTAGACGACATCACACGGACAAAGATAAGACCTTCCGGAGGAAAGTTCTATGGTCAGATGAAACAAAAATGGAACAGTTTGGCCACAATACCCAGCTAAGGTGAGGCCTTTAATCCCAGGAACATCATACCTACCGTCAAGCATGATGGTGGTGGTATTACGCTAGACTTAGACGACATCACACGGACAAAGATAAGACCTTCCGGAGGAAAGTTCTATGGTCAGATGAAACAAAAATGGAACATTTTGGCCACAATACCCAGCTAAGGTGAGGCCTTTATTCCCAGGAACACCACACCTACCGTCAAGCATGGTGGTGGTGGTATTACGCTAGACTTAGACGACATCACATGGACAAAGATAAGACCTTCCGGAGGAAAGTTCTATGGTCAGATGAAACAAAAATGGAACATTTTGGCCACAATACCCAGCTAAGGTGAGGCCTTTATTCCCAGGAACACCACACCTACCGTCAAGCATGGTGGTGGTGGTATTACGCTAGACTTAGACGACATCACACGGACAAAGATAAGACCTTCCGGAGGAAAGTTCTATGGTCAGATGAAACAAAAATGGAACAGTTTGGCCACAATACCCAGCTAAGGTGAGGCCTTTATTCCCAGGAACACCACACCTACCGTCAAGCATGGTGGTGGTGGTATTACGCTAGACTTAGACGACATCACACGGACAAAGATAAGACCTTCCGGAGGAAAGTTCTATGGTCAGATGAAACAAAAATGGAACATTTTGGCCACAATACCCAGCTAAGGTGAGGCCTTTAATCCCAGGACCACCACACCTACCGTCAAGCATGATGGTGGTAGTATTACGCTAGACTTAGACGACATCACACGGACAAAGATAAGACCTTCCGGAGGAAAGTTCTATGGTCAGATGAAACAAAAATGGAACATTTTGGCCACAATACCCAGCTAAGGTGAGGCCTTTATTCCCAGGAACACCACACCTACCGTCAAGCATGGTGGTGGTGGTATTACGCTAGACTTAGATGACATCACACGGACAAAGATAAGACCTTCCGGAGGAAAGTTCTATGGTCAGATGAAACAAAAATGGAACATTTTGGCCACAATACCCAGCTAAGGTGAGGCCTTTATTCCCAGGAACACCACACCTACCGTCAAGCATGGTGGTGGTGGTATTACGCTAGACTTAGACGACATCACACGGACAAAGATAAGACCTTCCGGAGGAAAGTTCTATGGTCAGATGAAACAAAAATTGAACATTTTGGCCACAATACCCAGCTAAGGATAGGCCTTTAATCCCAGGACCACCACACCTACCGTCAAGCATGGTGGTGGTAGTATTACGCTCTGGGCCTGTTTTGCTGCCAATGGAACTGCTGCTTTAGATGGGACAATAAAAAAAGGAGGATTTGCTCCAAATTCTTCAAGACAAGCTGAAAACCATCAGCCCAGAAGTTGGGTCTGGGGCACAGTTGGGAGTTCCGACAGGACAATGACCCCAAACACACCTCAAAAGTGGTAAAGGAATGGCTAAATCAGGCTAGAATGAAGGTTTTAGAACGGCCTTCCCAAAGTCCTGAGAGGACAATGCTGAAGAAACAAGTCCAGGTCAGAAAAGCAACACATTTAGCTGAATTGCAGCAATTTTGTGGTGAAAAATGTAAACAGAAGCTTGTGGATGGCTAGCAAAAGCACCTTATTGCAGGTAAACTTGCCAAACAAATATTAACATTGCTGTACGTATACTTTTGACATTTTCAGTAGAGCCAGAATAAATTCATAAAAGAAGAAAACTTCATGAATGTTTGTTCACTAAATCACTACATCACAGAAAAATACGAGTTGTAGAAATGATTGGGAAGTCCATGATGTTCTTGACAGGTGTACGTATACTTTTGACCACCACTCTATATTTGTGTCTTCATTTTGAGGTTGCCGAGGTTTTTTAGCAGGGAACATGTCATGTTTATAAATGACTACCCACAATGCTCGGGTTCTTGGAATTTCATAAAGAACCACATTCATGACTGGGAACATCCTTTAGAACCACAAACATGACCTGGAACATCCCTCACATACAACCACATATAGAATAACGCTTTAGAACTTCATGCAAGACCTGGAACACCCTTTAGAACTCCACATTTGACTTGAAACATCAATGAAAACTCCAACTATGAACTAGAATATCCTTTAAAACCTAATACTTTTCTTGGCATTTCATAAAGAACCACATTCATGACTGGGAACATCCTTTGGAACCACAAACATGACCTAGAACATCCCTCATATACAACCACATATAGAACAACCCTTTAGAACTTCATGCATGACCTGGAACACCCTTCAGAACTCCACATTGGACTTGAAACATCAATGAGAACTCCAACTATGAACTAGAATATCCTTTAAAACCTTATACATTTCTTGGAATTTCATAAAGAACCACATGCATGACTGGAAACATCCTTTAGAACCACAAAAGTGACCTAGAACATCCCTCGTATACAACCACATGTAGATCTAATTGGAGCGCAGGAATGTACATCCTTACTCTTTTCCTGAGCTCACAATCTGCCTGTACGACCTCCAAATGAAGGAACTAGAACAGGGGTAGGGAACCTGTGGCTCTCGAGCCAAATGTGGTTCTTTTGGGCAATGAGAACTCCAAATATGAACTACAATATCCTTTAAAACCTAATACTTTTCTTGGAATTTCATAAAGAACCACATTTATGACTGGAAACATCCTTTAGAACCACAAACATGACCCGGAACACCCTTTAGAACTCCACATTTGACTTGAAACCTCAATGAGAACTCTACTATGAACTAGAATATCCTTTAAAACCTTATGCATTCCTTGGAATTTCATAAAGAACCACATTCATGACTGGGAACATCCTTTAGAACCACAAACATGACCTAGAACGTCCCTCGTATACAACCACATTTAGAGCAACCCTTTAGAACTTCATGCAAGACCTGGAACACCCTTCAGAACTCCACATTTGACTTGAAACATCAATGAGAACTCCAACCATGAACTAGAATATCCTTTAAAACCTAATACATTTCTTGGAATTTCATAAAGAACCACATTCATGACTGGGAACATCCTTTAGAACCACAAACATGATCTGGAACATCTCTCGCATACAACCACATATAGAACAACCCTTTAGAACTTCATGCAAGACCTGGAACACCCTTTAGAACTCCACATTTGACTTGAAACATCAATGAGAACTCCAACTATGAACTAGAATATCCTTTAAAACCTAATACTTTCCTTGGAATTTCATAAAGAACCACATTCATGACTGGGAACATCCTTTAGAACCACAAACATGACCTAGAACATCCCTCACATACAACCACATATAGAACAACCCATTAGAACTTCATGCATGACCTGGAACACCCTTTAGAACTCCACATTTGACTTGAAACATCAATGAGAACTCCAACTATGAACTAGAATATCCTTTAAAACCTTATACATTTCTTGGAATTTCATAAAGAACCACATTCATAACTGGGAACATCCTTTAGAACCACAAACATGACCTAGAACGTCCCTCATATACAACCACATATAGGGCAACCCTTTAGAACTTCATGCATGACCTGGAACACCCTTTAGAACTCCACATTTGACTTGAAACATCAATGAAAACTCCAAATATGAACTAGAATATCCTTTAAAACCTAATACTTTCCTTGGAATTTCATAAAGAACCACATTCATGACTGGGAACATCCTTTAGAACCACAAACATGACCTAGAACGTCCCTCGTATACAACCACATTTAGAGCAACCCTTTAGAACTTCATGCAAGACCTGGAACACCCTTCAGAACTCCACATTTGACTTGAAACATCAATGACAATTCCAAATATGAACTAGAATATCCTTTAGAACCTTATACATTTCTTGGAATTTCATAAAGAACCACATTCATGACTGGGAACATCCTTTAGAACCACAAACATGACCTGGAACATCCCTCACATACAACCACATATAGAACAACCCATTAGAACTTCGTGCAAGACCTGGAACACCCTGTATAACTTCACATTTGACTTGAAACATCAATGAGAACTCCAACTATGAACTAGAATATCCTTTAAAACCTAATACTTTCCTTGGAATTTCATAAATAACCACATTCATGACTGGAAACATCCTTTAGAACCACAAACATGACCTACAACATCCCTCACATACAACCACATATAGAACAACCCATTAGAACTTCATGCAAGACTTGGAACACCCTTTAGAACTCCACATTTGACATCAAACATCAATGAGAATTCCAAATATGAACTAAAATATCCTTTAGAACCTTATACATTTCTTGGAATTTCATAAAGAACCACATTCATAACTGGGAACATCCTTTAGAACCACAAACATGACCTGGAACATCCCTCACATACAACCACATATAGAACAACCCATTAGAACTTCATGCAAGACCTGGAACACCCTTTAGAACTCCACATTTGACTTGAAACATCAATGAGAACTCCAACTATGAACTAGAATATCCTTTAAAACCTAATACTTTCCTTGGAATTTCATAAAGAACCACATTCATGACTGGAAACATCCTTTAGAACCACAAACATGACCTACAACATCCCTCATATACAACCACATATAAAGCAACCCTTTAGAACTTCATGCAAGACCTGGAACACCCTTTAGAACTCCACATTTGACTTGAAACATCAATGAGAACTCCAACTATGAACTAGAATATCCTTTAAAACCTTATACATTTCTTGGAATTTCATAAAGAACCGCATGCATGACTGGGAACATACATTAGAACCACAAACATGACCTGGAACATCCCTCATATACAACCACATATAGAACAACCCTTTAGAACTTCATGCATGACTTGGAACATCATTTAGAACCTTATACACAACCACAACAAACTGGAATCTCATTCAGAACCACACAGACGTAAGTGTGGACATCCTTTAGAACTCCACATTTGACTTGAAACATCAATGACAATTCCAAATATGAACTAGAATATCCTTTAGAACCTTATACATTTCTTGGAATTTCATACAGAACCGCATGCATGACTGGGAACATACATTAGAACCACAAACATGACCTGGAACATCCCTCACATACAACCACATATAGAACAACCCTTTAGAACTTCATGCAAGACCTGGAACATCATTTAGAACTCCACATTTGACTTGAAACATCAATGAGAACTCCAACTATGAACTAGAATATCCTTTAAAACCTTATACATTTCTTGGAATTTCATAAAGAACCACATGCATGACTGGAAACATCCTTTAGAACCCCAAACGTGACCTAGAACATCCCTCATATACAACCACATATAGAATAACACTTTAGAACTTCAAGAATGACCTCGTTACATCATTTAGAACCTTATACACAACCACAACAAACTGGGATCTCATTCAGAACCACATACACCTAAGTGTGGACATCCTTTAGAATAGTATACACAACCTGGAACATCCTTTAGAACACCACACATGACCTGGAACACCCTTCAGAACTCCACATTTGACTTGAAACATCAATGAGAACTCCAAATATGAACAAGAATATCCTTTAAAACCTTATACATTTCTTGGAATTTCATAAAGAACCACATGCATGACTGGAAACATCCTTTAGAACCCCAAACATGACCTAGAACATCCCTCATTTACAACCACATATAGAGCAACTCTTTAGAACTTCATGCATGACCCGGAATATCATTTAGAACCTTATACACAACCACAACAAACTGGGATCTCATTCAGAACCACACAGACTTAAGTGTGGACATCCTTTAGAATATTATACACAACCTGGAACATCCTTTAGAACTCCACATTTGACTTGAAACATCAATGAGAACTCCAAATATGAACTAAAATATCCTTTAAAACCTTATACATTTCTTGGAATTTCATAAAGAACCACATGCATGACTGGAAACATCCTTTAGAACCCCAAACATGACCTAGAACATCCCTCATGTACAACCACATATAGAGCAACCCTTTAGAACTTCATGCATGACCTTGAACATCATTTAGAACTCCACATTTGACTTGAAACATCAATGAGAACTCCAACTATGAACTAGAATATCCTTTAAAACCTTATACATTTCTTGGAATTTCATAAAGAACCACATTCATGACTGGGAACATCCTTTAGAACCACAAACGTGACCTGGAACATCCCTCACATACAACCACATATAGAACAACCCTTTAGAACTTCGTGCAAGACCTGGAACACCCTTTAGAACTCCACATTTGACCTGAAACATCAACGAGAACTCCAACTATGAACTAGAATATCTTTTAAAACCTTATACATTTCTTGGAATTTCATAAAGAACCACATGCATGACTGGGAACATCCTTTAGAACCCCAAACGTGACCTAGAACATCCCTCATATACAACCACATATAGAACAACCCATTAGAACTCCACACATGACCTGGAACACCCTTTAGAACTCCACATTTGACTTGAAACATCAATGAGAACTCCAACTATGAACTAGAATATCCTTTACAACCTTATACATTTCTTGGAATTTCATAAAGAACCACATGCATGACTGGAAACATCCTTTAGAACCACAAACATGACCTAGAACGTCCCTCGTATACAACCACATTTAGAGCAACCCTTTAGAACTTCATGCAAGACCTGGAACACCCTTCAGAACTCCACATTTGACTTGAAACATCAATGAGAACTCCAACTATGAACTAGAATATCCTTTACAATCTTATACATTTCTTGGAATTTCATAAAGAACCACATTCATGACTGGGAACATCCTTTAGAACCACAAACATGACCTAGAACGTCCCTCGTATACAACCACATTTAGAGCAACCCTTTAGAACTTCATGCAAGACCTGGAACACCCTTCAGAACTCCACATTTGACTTGAAACATCAATGAGAACTCCAACTATGAACTAGAATATCCTTTACAATCTTATACATTTCTTGGAATTTCATAAAGAACCACATTCATGACTGGGAACATCCTTTAGAACCACAAACGTGACCTGGAACATCCCTCACATACAACCACATATAGAACAACCCTTTAGAACTTCGTGCAAGACCTGGAACACCCTTTAGAACTCCACATTTGACCTGAAACATCAATGAGAACTCCAACTATGAACTAGAATATCTTTTAAAACCTTATACATTTCTTGGAATTTCATAAAGAACCACATGCATGACTGGGAACATCCTTTAGAACCCCAAACGTGACCTAGAACATCCCTCATATACAACCACATATAGAACAACCCATTAGAACTCCACACATGACCTGGAACACCCTTTAGAACTCCACATTTGACATCAAACATCAATGAGAACTCCAACTATGAACTAGAATATCCTTTACAACCTTATACATTTCTTGGACTTTCATAAAGAACCACATGCATGACTGGAAACATCCTTTAGAACCACAAACATGACCTAGAACGTCCCTCGTATACAACCACATATAGAGCAACCCTTTAGAACTTCATGCAAGACCTGGAACACCCTTTAGAACTCCACATTTGACTTGAAACCTCAATGAGAACTCTACTATGAACTAGAATATCCTTTAAAACCTTATACATTTCTTGGAATTTCATAAAGAACCACATTCATAACTGGGAACATCCTTTAGAACCACAAACATGACCTAGAACATCCCTCATATACAACCACATATAGGGCAACCCTTTAGAACTTCATGCATGACCTGGAACACCCTTTAGAACTCCACATTTGACTTGAAACATCAATGAGCACTCCAACTATGAACTAGAATATCCTTTAAAACCTAATACTTTTCTTGGAATTTCATAAAGAACCACATTCATGACTGGGAACATCCTTTAGAACCACAAACATGACCTGGAACACCCTTCAGAACTCCACATTTGACTTGAAACATCAATGAGAACTCCAACTATGAACTAGAATATCCTTTAAAACCTAATACTTTTCTTGGAATTTCATAAAGAACCACATTCATGACTGGGAACATCCTTTAGAACCACAAACATGACCTGGAACACCCTTCAGAACTCCACATTTGACTTGAAACATCAATGAGAACTCCAACTATGAACTGGAATATCCTTTAAAACCTAATACTTTTCTTGGAATTTCATAAAGAACCACATTCATGACTGGGAACATCCTTTGGAACCACAAACATGACCTGGAACATCCCTCACATACAACCACATATAGAACAACACTTTAGAACTTCGTGCAAGACCTGGAACACCCTTTAGAACTCCACATTTGACTTGAAACATCAATGAGAACTCCAACTATGAACTAGAATATCCTTTAAAACCTAATACTTTCCTTGGAATTTCATAAAGAACCACATTCATGACTGGAAACATCCTTTAGAACCACAAACATGACCTACAACATCCCTCATATACAACCACATATAAAGCAACCCTTTAGAACTTCATGCATGACCTGGAACATCATTTAGAACTCCACATTTGACTTGAAACATCAATGAGAACTCCAACTATGAACTAGAATATCCTTTAAAACCTTATACATTTCTTGGAGTTTCATAAAGAACCACATGCATGACTGGAAACATCCTTTAGAACCACAAACATGACCTAGAACATCCCTCATTTACAACCACATTTAGAGCAACCCTTTAGAACTTCATGCATGACCTGGAACATCATTTAGAACTCCACATTTGACTTGAAACATCAATGAGAACTCCAACTATGAACTAGAACATCCTTCAGAACCTTATACATTTCTTGGAATTTCATAAAGAACCACATGCATGACTGGAAACATCCATTAGAACCCCGAACATGACCTAGAAAATCCCTTATATACAACCACATATAGAACAACCCTTTAGAACTTCATGCATGACTTGGAACATCATTTAGAACCTTATACACAACCACAACAAACTGGGATCTCATTCAGAACCACACAGACGTAAGTGTGGACATCCTTTAGAATATTATACACAACCTGGAACATCCTTTAGAACTCCACATATGACCTGGAACACCCTTCAGAACTCCACATTTGACTTGAAACATCAATGAGAATTCCAAATATGAACTAGAATATCCTTTAGAACCTTATACATTTCTTGGAATTTCATACGGAACCGCATGCATGACTGGGAACATACATTAGAACCACAAACATGACCTGGAATATCCCTCATATACAACCACATATAGAACAACCCTTTAGAACCTCGTGCATGACCTCGTTACATCATTTAGAACCTTATACACAACCACAACAAACTGGGATCTCATTCAGAACCACATACACATAAGTGTGGACATCTTTTAGAATATTATACACAATCAAATACATGACCTGGAACATCTTTTAGAATCTCCTACACAACCTGGAACATCCTTTATAACTCCACATATGACCTGGAACACCTTCTAGAACAGGGGTAAGGAACCTATGGATCTCGCCACGGAACTACATTTCAAAATATTAAACTTTCGCTGCTCTCTCAGCCAAAAAGGTTCCCGACCCCTGAAGTAGAAGAACTCCATCAACGCTGATGCCACTTCCTGTGTCCCTTCACAATAAAAGTGAAAAGAACAACCTTTTTCAGGTGATTTAGAAGAAGACACTGATGGGTGGATCAGTGGTTAGCACATCTGCCTCACAATCAGGAGATCTGGGTTTGAATCTAATTTGGAGAATTCTTTTATCCAATCATCAAATTTAAATTGGTGACCCAAAAATGTTCTGATGTCATTTGTTGACCAAAGGATGAAATAATTAATGCTTGGACACTTTTAGACATTATTAAAAGAAGTTTGTGTCAATGACGCTAAATAGTCGTGTTTTGTTTCAGTCCTCAGGCGCTCGCTCTCTGAGGGTTCTCTGCTCAGAGAAAGTCCATCACGGCGCTCGCTCTCTGACAGCAGCATCCATGACCTCACCTTAGACCTGCACACCTGCCCCCCCTCACCTCACACTCTCAGGAAACACCTGACCAGGGAGGACAGCTCTCTTCAGGACATGCTGCTGCTGCTCAATGGCTACAAGGTACAGTTCTCTATGCACACACAGTCCACTATGGACTTAGTCCACTATGGACATAGACCTCTATGCACACACAGTCCACTATGGACTTAGTCCACTATGGACATAGACCTCTATGCACACACAGTCTACATGGACATAGTCCTCTATGCACACACAGTCTACTATGGACATAGTCCTCTATTCACATGTAGTCCACTATGGACATAGACCTCTATGCACACACGGTCCACTATGGACATAGTCCTCTATGCACACACAGTCTACTATGGACATAGTCCTCTATGCACACACAGTCCACTATGGATTTAGTCCACTATGGACATAGACCTCTATGCACACACGGTCCACTATGGACATAGACCTCTATGCACACACGGTCCACTATGGACATAGTCCTCTATGCACACACAGTCCACTATGGACATAGACCTCTATGCACACACGGTCCACTATGGACATAGTCCTCTATGCACACACAGTCTCCTATGGACATAGTCCTCTATGCACACACAGTCCACTATGGACATAGTCCTCTATGCACACACAGTCCACTATGGACATAGTCCTCTATGCACACACAGTCTACTATGGACATAGTCCTCTATGCACACACAGTCTACTATGGACATATCCTCTATGCACACGTAGTCCACTATGAACATAGTCCTCTATGCACACACAGTCCACTATGGACATATCCTCTATGCACACGTAGTCCACTATGAACATAGTCCTCTATGCACACACAGTCCACTATGGACATAGTCCTCTATGCACAAACAGTCCACTATGGACCTAGTCCTCTATGCACACACAGTCTACTATGGACATATCCTCTATGCACACGTAGTCCACTATGAACATAGTCCTCTATGCACACACAGTCCACTATGGACATAGTCCTCTATGCACACACAGTCCACTATGGACTTGGACCTCTATGCACACACAGTTTACTATGGACATAGTCCTCTATCCACACGTAGTCCACTATGGACAAAGTCCTCTATGCACAAGTAGTCCACTATGGACATAGTCCTCTATGCACACACAGTCTACTATGGACATAGTCCTCTATGCACACACAGTCCACTATGGACAAAGTCCTCTATGCACTATGGACATAAACCCCTATGCACACACAGTCCACTATGGACAAAGTCCTTTATGCACTATGGACATAAACCTCTATGCACACACAGTCTACTATGGACATAGTCCTCTATGCACACACAGTCCACTATGGACAAAGTCCTTTATGCACTATGGACATAAACCTCTATGCACACACAGTCCACTATGGACATAGTCCTCTATGCACACACAGTCCACTATGGACAAAGTCCTTTATGCACTATGGACATAAACCTCTATGCACACACAGTCCACTATGGACATAGTCCTCTATGCACACACAGTCCACTATGGACAAAGTCCTCTATGCACTATGGACATAGACCTCTACGCACACACAGTCCACTATGGACATAGTCCTCTATGCACACACAGTCCACTATGGACAAAGTCCTCTATGCACTATGGACATAAACCTCTATGCACATCCACTATGGACCTAGACCTCTATGCACAAACAGTCTACTATGGACATAGACCTCAATGCACACACAGTCCACTATGGATAAAGTCCTCTATGCACAATGGACATAAACCTTTATGCACACACAGTCCAGTATGGACATAGACATCTATGCACACACAGTCCACTATGGATTTAGACCTCTGTGCACACACAGTCCACTATGGACCTAGACCTCTATGCACACATAGTCCACTATCGACCTAGACTTATATGTACACACACAGTCCACTATGGACATAGTCCTCTATGCACACACAGTCCACTATGGACCTAGACCTCTATGCACAAACAGTCTACTATGGACATAGTCCTCTATGCACACACAGTCTACTATGGACATAGTCCTCTATGCACACACAGTCCACTATGGACCTAGACCTCTATGCACAAACAGTCTACTATGGACATAGTCCTCTATGCACACACAGTCCACTATGGACAAAGTCCTCTATGCACTATGGACATAAACCTCTATGCACATCCACTATGGACCTAGACCTCTATGCACAAACAGTCTACTATGGACATAGACCTCAATGCACACACAGTCCACTATGGATAAAGTCCTCTATGCACAATGGACATAAACCTTTATGCACACACAGTCCAGTATGGACATAGACATCTATGCACACACAGTCCACTATGGATTTAGACCTCTGTGCACACACAGTCCACTATGGACCTAGACCTCTATGCACACATAGTCCACTATCGACCTAGACTTATATGTACACACACAGTCCACTATGGACATAGTCCTCTATGCACACACAGTCCACAATGGACCTAGACCTCTATGCACACACAGTCCACTATGGACTTAGACCTCTATGCACTATGGAGACCTCTATGCACTATGGACATAGTCCTCTATGCACACGCAGTCCACTATGGACTTAGACCTCTGTGCACACACAGTCCACTATGGACCTAGACCTCTATGCACACACAGTCCACTATGGACATAGTCCTCTATGCACACACAGTCCACTATGGATGTAGACCTCTATGCACTATGGACATATTCCTCAATGCACACACATTCCACTATGGACAAAGTCCTCTATGCACTATGGACATAAACCTTTATGCACACACAGTCCAGTATGGACATAGACCTCTGTGCACACACAGTCCACTATGGACCTAGACCTCTATGCACACACAGTCCACTATGGACTTAGACCTCTGTACACACACAGTCCACTATAGACATAGTCCTCTATGCACACACAGTCCACAATGGACCTAGTCCTCTATGCACACACAGTCCACTATGGACTTAGACCTCTATGCACTATGGACATAGTCTATGAAGCAGGAGTAGTGAACTGTTGTTTTCCATTTTTCAGGATGTTGAAATCAGAAATCACCTCAGGAAGAAAACCAAAAGTCTGTATGTACACACACACACACACACACACACACACACACACACACACACACACACACACACACACACACACACACACATGACTTTGATGTTGTTATTTTTGGCAGAGCTCCAGACGGGCGAAGTCGTCTTCCGTTCCTGCGCAGACGGAGGCGTTCGGTCCAGTGGGACAGTCTGGAGAGAGCACTGATGAACACCAGGTGGGTTCTCCTGGTCAACTGTTCTGCTGACTCTGCATTTGAGAAGGTTCTTGTGGTCTGCCCAAGTGTGTCTTCTCCCAGGCCGTCTGCGGGGGAGGTGTTGAAGTGGGCGGAGAGTCTGCAAGCCCTCTTGGCCAATCAGTGTAAGACTTTCTTTTCACTTTACGTGGGTGGGGGGGGTGGGCCAACATTCATTCTCTCTTACGTGTCATTGGTCAGACGGTCTGGCTGTGTTCCGTCACTTCCTGAAGTCCGAGTTCAGCGAGGAAAACCTGGACTTTTGGTCGGCTGTCGAGAGATTCAAGGAGACGGGCCCCTTCAGCAAGATGGCTGCCACGGCCGCCAAAGTCTACGAGGAGTTTGTCTCACCCGGCGCGCCCAGACAGGTACCTGACCCGTCTTACCTGGTCTCCAGGGTTCAGGTGCCGGGGTCACGTGACGTCACTTTGTCCACCTCCAGGTGAACGTGGATTCAGAGGTCAGGGAGTCAACCCAACAGAGCCTACGTCTCGGTGTTCACCCAGCCTCCTTCCAGCAGGCCCAGGATCAGGTCTTTGGTCTGATGGAGGCCGATAGTTACCCACGGTTCCTCAAGTCCCACCTCTATGCTCAATTGGCCAATCAGAGCCCGGCAGCTTCGTCTCAGCCCGCCAGTCAGAACCACACCAGAGAATCTGACGGCCAAGACTTCTGATCTCATGGCGACTCGGTCAGGGGTTCCACATTCAAGACTTTTGGACCAGATTCTGTTCATTTGGTCATCTGTTGATAGATTCTTTGACAAACTTGCTGTCTCTTTATTTCAATTTCATATTTCAGCATAGATGTTTCTAGAATTTACAGACACTGGGTTCAGCCGGCCCAGGATCAGGTCTTTGGTCTGATGGAGGCCGATAGTTACCCACGATTCCTCAAGTCCCACCTCTATGCTCAATTGGCCAATCAGAGCCCGGCAGCTTCGTCTCAGCCCGCCAGTCAGAACCACACCAGAGAATCTGACGGCCAAGACTTCTGATCACATGGCCAGTCGGTCAGGGGTTTCATATTCAAGACTTTTGGATCTTTCTTTCTTTCTTTCTTCTAGCTCTTCCCGGGGGATCCCAAGGCGTTCCCAGGCCAGCCGGGAGACATAGTCTTCCCAACGTGTCCTGGGTCTTCCCCGTGGCCTCCTACCGGTTGGACGTGCCCTAAACACCTCCCTAGGGAGGCGTTCGGGTGGCATCCTGACCAGATGCCCGAACCACCTCATCTGGCTCCTCTCGATGTGGAGGAACAAGACGAAGTGGCTGGGGAGAGGGAAGTCTGGGTTTCCCTGCTTAGGCTGTTGCCCCCGCGACCCAACCTCGGATAAGCGGAAGAAGATGGATGGATGGATGGACTTTTGGATCAGATTCTGTTCAGCTCCTTCTGGTTGGTCATCTGTTGATAGATTCTTTGACAAACTAACCATTTATTCAATTCTAACTAGAAAATCACTTAAAATGTGATCAGCTGTCTTAAAGATTCTACACCAGGTTCTTCAGGGCTGACAGAACCGACTAATCAATGCTGTTTTAATGAAGACAAATAAAATACGACACTTGCTGTCTCTTTATTTCAATTTCATATTTCAGCATAGATGTTTCTAGAATTTACAGACACTGGGTTCAGCCGGCCTCCTTCCAGCAGGCCCAGGATCAGGTCTTCGGTCTGATGGAGGCCGATAGTTACCCACGACTCCTCAAGTCCCACCTCTATGCTCAATTGGCCAATCAGAGCCCGGCAGCTTTGTCTCAGCCCGCCAGTCAGAACCACACCAGAGAATCTGACGGCCAAGACTTCTGATCTCATGGCCAGTCGGTCAGGGGTTTCACATTCAAGACTTTTGGACCAGATTCTGTTCATTTGGTCATCTGTTGATAGATTCTTTGACAAACTAACCATTTATTCAATTCTAACTAGAAATTCACTTAAAATGTGATCAGCTGTCTTAAAGATTCTACACCAGGTTCTTCAGGGCTGACAGAACCGACTAATCAATGCTGTTTTAATGAAGACAAATAAAATGCGACACTTGCTGTCTCTTTATTTCAATTTCATATTTCAGCATAGATGTTTCTAGAATTTACAGACACTGGGTTCACCCGGCCCAGGATCAGGTCTTTGGTCTGATGGAGGCCGATAGTTACCCACGATTCCTCAAGTCCCACCTCTATGCTCAATTGGCCAATCAGAGCTCAGTAGCTTCGTCTCAGCCCGCCAGTCAGAACCACACCAGAGAATCTGACGGCCAAGACTTCTGATCTCATGGCGACTCGGTCAGGGGTTCCACATTCAAGACTTTTGGGTCCGATTCTGTTCAGCTCCTTCTGGTTGGTCATCTGTTGATAGAACCTTTGACAAACTAACCATTTATTCAATTCTAACTAGAAAATCACTTAAAATGTGATCAGCTGTCTTAAAGATTCTACACCAGGTTCTTCAGGGCTGACAGAACCGACTAATCAATGCTGTTTTAATGAAGACAATTAAAATACGACACTTGCTGTCTCTTTATTTCAATTTCATATTTCAGCATAGATGTTTCTAGAATTTACAGACACTGGGTTCAGCCGGCCCAGGATCAGGTCTTTGGTCTGATGGAGGCCGATAGTTACCCACGATTCCTCAAGTCCCACCTCTATGCTCAATTGGCCAATCAGAGCCCGGCAGCTTCGTCTCAGCCCGCCAGTCAGAACCACACCAGAGAATCTGACGGCCAAGACTTCTGATCTCATGGCCAGTCGGTCAGGGGTTCCACATTCAAGACTTTTGGATCAGGTTCTGTTCAGCTCCTTCTGGTTGGTCATCTGTTGATAGAACCTTTGACAAACTAACCATTTATTCAATTATAACTAGAAAATCACTTCATATGTGATTAGCTGTCTTAAAGATTCTACACCAGGTTCTTCAGGGCTGACAGAACCGACTAATCAATGCTGTTTTAATGAAGACAAATAAAATACGACACTTGCTGTCTCTTTATTTCAATTTCATATTCCAGCATAGATGTTTCTAGAATTTACAGACACTGGGTTCAGCCGGCCTCCTTCCAGCAGGCCCAGGATCAGGTCTTTGGTCTGATGGAGGCCGATAGTTACCCACGGTTCCTCAAGTCCCACCTCTATGCTCAATTGGCCAATCAGAGCCCGGCAGCTTCGTCTCAGCCCGCCAGTCAGAACCACACCAGAGAATCTGACGGCCAAGACTTCTGATCTCATGGCCAGTCGGTCAGGGGTTCCACATTCAAGACTTTTGGACCAGATTCTGTTCATTTGGTCATCTGTTGATAGATTCTTTGACAAACTAACCATTTATTCAATTCTAACTAGAAAATCACTTAAAATGTGATCAGCTGTCTTAAAGATTCTACACCAGGTTCTTCAGGGCTGACAGAACCGACTAATCAATGCTGTTTTAATGAAGACAAATAAAATACGACACTTGCTGTCTCTTTATTTCAATTTCATATTTCAGCATAGATGTTTCTAGAATTTACAGACACTGGGTTCACCCGGCCCAGGATCAGGTCTTTGGTCTGATGGAGGCCGATAGTTACCCACGATTCCTCACGTCCCACCTCTATGCTCAATTGGCCAATCAGAGCCCAGCAGCTTCGTCTCAGCCCGCCAGTCAGAACCACACCAGAGAATCTGACGGCCAAGACTTCTGATCTCATGGCCAGTCGGTCAGGGGTTTCATATTCAAGACTTTTGGATCTTTCTTTCTTTCTTTCTTCTAGCTCTTCCCGGGGGATCCCAAGGCGTTCCCAGGCCAGCCGGGAGACATAGTCTTCCCAACGTGTCCTGGGTCTTCCCCGTGGCCTCCTACCGGTTGGACGTGCCCTAAACACCTCCCTAGGGAGGCGTTCGGGTGGCATCCTGACCAGATGCCCGAACCACCTCATCTGGCTCCTCTCCATGTGGAGGAACAAGACGAAGTGGCTGGGGAGAGGGAAGTCTGGGTTTCCCTGCTTAGGCTGTTGCCCCCACGACCCGACCTGGGATAAGCGGAAGAAGATGGATGGATGGATGGATGGATGGATGGATGGACTTTTGGATCAGATTCTGTTCAGCTCCTTCTGGTTGGTCATCTGTTGATAGATTCTCTGACAAACTAACCATTTATTCAATTCTAACTAGAAAATCCCTTAAAATGTGATTAGCTGTCTTAAAGATTCCACACCAGGTTCTTCAGGGCTGACAGAACCGACTAATCAATGCGGTTTTAATGAAGACAAATAAAATACGACACTTGCTGTCTCTTTATTTCAATTTCATATTTCAGCATAGATGTTTCTAGAATTTACAGACACTAGGTTCAGGCGGCCAGGATGTGTTTGACAAAGTCGGTGTAGTTGATGTGTCCGTTGGGGTCCTCCTGTCCCGCCATGAGCCGGTCCACCTCGTCCTCTGTCATCTTCTCCCCCAGGGTGGAGAGGACGTGGCGAAGCTCCGCCCCCATGACGGTGCCGTTTCCCTCTTTGTCGAAGACCCTGAGACCCTCCACAAAGTCCTCAAAGTGTCCGTGGTCTTTGGCCCGGGCCACGTGCTGCAGCATGGGCAGGAAGGTGTCAAAGTCCAGCAGTTTGCTGTGCATCTCCTCCACTTTGGGCCGACCCAGCAGCTTCAGGACGTCGTCGTTGGTGGGGTTGTGGCCCAGGGCGCGCATCACGTCGCCGCACTGGCTGTACGTGATCTTCATCTCGCCCGTGGGGGTCTCGTCAAACAGCGTGAAGGCGTCGCGGAACTCCTCGATCTGCTCGGCGCTGAACTCCACAACCACGCTTTTCAGGTCCACCTCAGGAGGTTTGGACTGCGCTTCTGGTGCTTTTGGAGGCGGCGCCGCACCCTCGTCCTTCTTTGGGGCTTCCGCCGGCTTCTTTGCCTCGACCGTCTTCTTGGGTTCCACTTTCTTTGGGGCCATGTTGGCGAGTGGCGAGCGACGACACACTCCACACTTTTATAGACGGTTCTGGGTCCGGCCAGGATGACCAAAGATGGAAATGAAGGCCGGAATAGAAACTCTTAAGAGGAGAAAGACTGCGATAACACCTCACTCTGATAGCCTTCTGCCTGATAAACACACACACACACACACACACACACACACACACACACATTGTTCACCTAATGTGTATGTGTGTGTGAGTGTGTGGGACAGAGAAGACTAAATGGAAGGAATGTGGGTATATATATATATATATACGTGAATACATATGTGTGTATATATACATATATATGTACATATGTATGTATATATAAATATTAGGAGTGGGCAAATTAATGCGTTAATTACGAGTTAACTCATCAATCTATTAACGCCGACAATTATTTTATCGCACATTTGCGTATGTTGTTTACATGCTTTTATTTTGTTAATTAATTTTTTTATTTATTTTGGAGTTGGTTGTATATTGTAGCCCGGAAGAGGTAGGGCTGCAGGGGATTCCGGGTATTTGTTCTGTTGTGTTTATGAGGGTCCCTGGTTCAAGCCCCACCTAGTACCAACCTCGTCACGTCCGTTGTGTCCTGAGCAAGACACTTCACCCTTGCTCCTGATGGGTGCTGGTTAGCGCCTTGCATGGCAGCTCCCCCCATTGGTGTGTGAATGTGTGTGTGAATGGGTAAATGTGGAAGTAGTGTCAAAGCGCTTTGAGTACCTTGAAGGTAGAAAAGCGCTATACAAGTACAACCCATTTATCATTTATTTAATGCCTTTTCTTAACAAGATGGGCTTCGGCGTGGAGGGGCTCTTGGTAAAGATGGAACATTTGGCAAAAATACCGGACAATTCTGCAGATTTCCTGGCTGGCTTACAGCGTGGTCACTCCGGGATCACTTACGACCGCCAGACAATTCTGGATGTGGATAGATCGGGCCGTTTTGGACTGAATGAGGCGTGCTAGCTAGCATGGGAATACTTTGCCGTCTACATCCAGCGGCCTGTGAAGCAGCGGAGTATATGTGTTGTCTGTCTATTTATGAATAATGCAGACCAGGAGTGTTGGCTGAGTTCTTAACGTTTGCTTTCAGAGCGTGCATATCACAACATACAAGATGCCGTCATGGCGACACAACCTCCTGTTGCATGCTGGGTAGGGTAGTTCTTTTTTTCCCTGGCTCATAACATCACAATATAGTACCATGTATATGATGCCTTCAGTTTATCAAAGCACCAAGCAAACAATCGGAAAATTCCCATCATATCAATTCCTAGATATGGTCATAATTATTTTAAGTGCACTACGCAGAATAAACACAACATTATTAATATTGCTACTACAGATAATTTGATCAAAAATTCCCCTAAAACAGCCCACTACCTATAATATAGGTTTTTTAAACATAAGATCCCTGATAAAAAAATGTTTCTGCTGTTACCTCAGAAATTGCCTGTTCAGATGTTATGATTGTGGCTCAGAGATTTGTATGTAGATGATATTTATTTTCCATAACAAACAGGATAACTTAAATACCCTGGCAGTGGCAATAAGCTTAAATGTTTGTATTTACATGTTTTGAGTTGATTTTCATAAAATATGCTATTTAACTGCTACTGTTTAACAAGGACTGATTTAAATTGTGTTTGCACAACAAATGTTTTGGTGCTTTTGTTCCTGTGGGAGAATATTCCAATAAAGGTGCACTACACACTACTTTTGAATTCATTATTGGGCTTTGCGTATATAATGCAGTTAATCGCGATTAATCGGACAAATAGTGTGATTAACTTTGATTAAAATTTTTAATCGTTGCCCAGCCCTAATATATATATATATATATATATATATATATATATATATATATATATATATATATATATATATATATATACATAGTCTAGGTTCCTGTGGTTTATTTGTTATAGAGTGCTCAATAGCGGGGTAGAGTGGAATACATGTTAATTCAGAAAAGACACAGAGGCTATATCATCCCAACAAGCCTGTTTCGCAGGTTGCCCTGCTCGTCAGGGGATATTATTCTAAAATAAATCAAATCCCCTGACGAGCAGGGCAACCTACGAAACAGGCTTGTAGGGATGATATTAAGTTAAGTTCAAGTTAAAGTACCAACGATTGTCACACACACACTAGGTGTGGTGAAATTTGTCCTCTGCATTCGACCCATCACCCTTGATCACCCCCTGGGAAGTGAGGGGAGCAGTGAGCAGCAGCGGTGCCACGCCCGGGAATAATTTATGGTGATTTAACCCCCAATCCTAACCCTTGATGCTGAGTGCCAAGCAGGGAGGCAATGGCTCCCATTTTTATAGTCTTTGGTATGACTCGGCCGGGATTTGAACTCACAACCTACCCATCTCAGGGCTGACACTATACATGTGTATATATATACATATATATGTATATATATATATATATATATATACATATATATATATATAAATATATATATATATATATTTATTCATATAAGTGTGTGTGTGTGTGTGTGTGTGTGTGTGTGTGCGTGTGTGTGTGTGTGTGTGTGTGTATGTATACATATATATGTATACACATATATATGTGTGTGTGGATATATATATATATATACTTTATGAATTGATTAATGTGGACCCCGACTTAAACAAGTTGAAAAACTTAATCAGGTGTTATCATCTACTAATAAAAGTTTCAATTAATCAATCAATCCAGTTGATTCTTAGTCGTTACATGTAAGGAGAAAAAGACCAGCGCTGCCCTGACCAATATGGCGGCGATGGTGACGTAGCCGCCAAACGTTTGGGGACGCTCTGACGCATGCGCTGTGTCTAAACCGGAAGCAGTCCGACCCCTACGAGTACTTCCGTCTTCGCACGCGTGGAACAAACGGTAGAAAGCTACGGCATTTGAATATTTTTCTACGTTGTTTTTTCCAGATAAGAAGACATCAAAACCTCGTAGTCAAGTGCGGGGCGAACGTGGACCAACATGGTTGCGAGTTCTTAAGGAGGTATTTATCTTCTTACGTAAACACACGTTGTTGTCTTTTCCCAATAATCTTTGGTCCGTTAAACTTTACCTTTTAAACTTTACCTGTTAAACTTTACCGCTCTGAGAGATACGACTTTTCAATTCCTAAATGGGAAACTTCCTTTCTCATAGTTTACAGTAATAGTAGAGCAGGGGTGCCCACACTTTTTCTGCAGGCGAGCTACTTTTCAATTGACCAACTGGAGGGGATCTACCTCATTTATATATATCATTTATATTTATTTATTTATGAAAGAGACATTTTGGTAAACAAGTTAAATGTGTTTAATGATAATACAAGCATGTGTAACACATATAGATGTCTTTCTTTCACGGAGACAAGAATATAAGTTGGTGTATTACCTGATTCTGATGACTTGCATTGATTGGAATCAGACAGTAATGATGATAACGCCCACATTTTCAAATGGAGGAGAAAAAAAGTTGTCCTTTCTGTACAATACCACATGAAAGTGGTTGCTTTTTGGCATCTAATTCATCCAGCTTCCATACACTTTACAAGAAAAACATTGGCGGCAAATTCCGTAGCTTGCTTGATTGACATTCACGGCACCCGAGGGTCTTGTGAGATGACGCTGGCTGCTGCCAGTTCATTATTAGGAAAAAATGACAGAGAGGAAGGCGAGAAACACTTTTTATTTCAACAGACTCTCGCGCCGTCCCTTCCGTCAAAACTCTAAAGGCCGACTGCGCATTTCCTATCTTCACAATAAAAGCCCTGCTTCATGCTGCCTGCGCTAACAAAATAAGAGTCAAAGTGATGTACACGCCAGCTTTCTGAGACTCTGTATTTAGTTAGTGCAGGCAGCATGAAGCAGGGCTTTTATTGTGAAGATAGGAAATGTGCAGTCGGCCTTTAGAGTTTTGACGGAAGGTACGGCGCGAGAGTCTGTTGAAATAAAAAGTGTTTCCCGGCCTTCCTCTCGGTCATATTTTCATAATAATGATCTTGCAGCAGCCAGCGTCATCTCACAAGACCCTCCGGTACCGTGAATGTCATTTAAGTGACGTCTTGGTGAAGATTGATGATCACTCATTTTTAGGTCTATTTTTTTTAAAAGCCTGGCTGGAGATGGACTGACACACCCCCCGCGGTCGACTGGTAGCTCGCCATCGACGTAATGGGCACCCCTGATCTAGATGATTGTGAGTCATTTAAAAATATATATATATTTTAAGATGTAGTTTGGCTCATATAAAGAAGTGTCATGCCGTCAATGAAAGTTGGACCACAAACACAAACACGTACACACACACACACACACACACACACACATACAGTGGTGGTCAAAAGTGTACGTACATTTACTCTTTTGTGATGTTGTGATTGGAGCACGTACTTGTTTCTCACCAAAAACATTCATGAAGTTTGCTTTTTTTATGAATTTATTATGTCTCTACTTAAAATGTGAGCTGGGTCAGCAATGTTAATAATTGTTTACATGTCCCTTGGCAAGTTTACCTGCAATAAGGTGCTTTTGGTAGCCATCCACAAGCTTCTGTTTACATTTTTCACCACAAAATTGCTGTAGTTCAGCTTGATGTGTTGCTTTTCTGACATGGACTTGTTTCTTCAGCATTGTCCGCACGTCTAAGTCAGGACTTTGGGAAGGCCATTCTAAAACGTTCATTCTAGCCCGATTCAGCCATTCCTTTACCAATTAAACGCCTCACCATTTCTCCTGGAAACATATTGCTGGGTATTGTGGTCAATTTTTGTTTCATCCGACCACATAAATTTCCTCCAGAAGGTCTTATCTTTGTCCATGTGATGTCAGATGAAACACAAATGGAGCTGTTTGGCCACAATACCCAGCAATATGTTGGGCCTTTAATCCCAGGAACACCACACCTACAGTCAAGCATGGTGGTGGTAGTATTATGCTTTAAATGGGACAATGAAAAAGGAGGATTAGCTCCAAATCATCAGGCCGGAGGTTGGGTCTTGGGCACAGTTGGGTGTTCCAACAGGACAATGACCCCAAACACACCTCAAAAGTGGTAAAGGAATGGCTAAATCAGGCTAGAATGAAGGTTTTAGAATGGCCTTCCCAAAGTCCTGACTTAAAGGCCTACTGAAATGAGATGTTTTTATTTAAACGGGGATAGCAGCTCCATTCTATGTGTCATGCTTCATCATTTCGCCATATTGCCATATTTTTGATTTAGTAGAGAACATCCACAATAACGTTCGCAACTTTTGGTGGCTAATAAAAAAGCCTTGCCTGTACCGGAAGTAGACGATGTGCGCGTGACGTCACGGGTTGTGGAGCTCCTCACATCTGAACATTGTTTGCAATCATGGCCACTAGCAGATATGTTGCTTTTCTGACGTGGACTTGTTTCTTCAGCATTGTCCAAACCTTTAAAGGCCTACTGAAAGCCACTACTAGCCACCACGCAGTCTGATAGTTTCTACATCAATGATGAAATATTAACATTGCAACACATGCCAATACAGCCGGTTTAGTTGACTAAATTGCAATTTTAAATTTCGCACGGACGTATCATGCTAAAAGGTCGCGGTATGATGACGCGTGTGCGTGACGTCACGCATTGTAGAAGACATTTTGTTCCCAGCTATAAGTCGTCTCTTTTTCATCGCATAATTCCACAGTATTCCAGACATCTGTGTTGCTGAATCTTTTGTAATGTGTTCAATGAATAATGGAGACGTCAAAGAAGAAAGCTGTAGGTGGGAAGCGGTGTATTGCGACCGCCTTTAGCAACACAAACACAGCCGGTGTTTCATTGTTTACATTCCCGAAAGATGACGGTGAAGCTTTACTATGGAACAGAGCGGTCAAGCGGACACGGTTGGATTGGACCACACACACAAAGTACAGTGTTTTATGCAGCGATCATTTCGAAAGATGGTGTTTCGAATATTTGCTTACATGTCCCTTGGCAAGTTTACCTGCAATAAGGTGCTTTTGGTAGCCATCCACAAGCTTCTGTTTACATTTTTCACCACAAAATTGGGGCAATTCAGCTAAATATGTTGCTTTTCTGACATGGACTTGTTTCTTCAGCATTGTCCAAACCTTTAAAGACCTACTGAAAGCCACTACTACCGACCACGCAGTCTGATAGTTTATATATCAATGATGAAATATTAACATTGCAACACATGCCAATACGGCCCGGTTTAGTTGACTAAATTGCAATTTTAAATTTCGCTCGGACGTATCATGCTGAAAGGTCGCGGTATGATGACCCGTGTGCATGACGTCACGCATTGTAGAAGACATTTTGTTCCCAGCTATAAGTCGTCTCTTTTCATCGCATAATTCCACAGTATTCCAGACATCTGTGTTGCTGAATAATGGAGACATCAAAGAAGAAAGCTGTAGGTGGGAAGCGGTGTATTGCGGCCGCCTTTAGCAACACAAACACAGCCGGTGTTTCATTGTTTACATTCCCGAAAGATGACGGTGAAGCTTTACTATGGAACAGAGCGGTCAAGCGAACACGGTTGGATTGGACCACACACACAAAGTACAGTGTATTATGCAGCGATCATTTCGAAAGATGGTGTTTCGAATATTTGTTTACATGTCCCTTGGCAAGTTTACCTGCAATAAGGTGCTTTTGGTAACCATCCACAAGCTTCTGTTTACATTTTTCACCACAAAATTGGGGCAATTCAGCTAAATATGTTGCTTTTCTGACATGGACTTGTTTCTTCAGCATTGTCCAAACCTTTAAAGGCCTACTGAAAGCCACTACTACCGACCACGCAGTCTGATAGTTTATTAATCAATGATGAAATATTAACATTGCAACACATGCCAATATGGCCGGTTTAGTTTACTAAATTGCTATTTTAAATTTCGCACGGACGTATCATGCTGAAAGGTCGCGGTATGATGACGCGTGACGTCACGCATTGTAGAAGACATTTTGTTCCCAGCTATAAGTCGTCTCTTTTCATCGCATAATTCCACAGTATTCCAGACTCTGTGTTGCTGAATCTTTTGTAATGTGTTCAATGAATAATGGAGACGTCAAAGAAGAAAGCTGTAGGTGGGAAGCGGTGTATTGCGACCGCCTTTAGCAACACAAACACAGCCGGTGTTTCATTGTTTACATTCCCGAAAGATGACGGTGAAGCTTTACTATGGAACAGAGCGGTCAAGCGAACACGGTTGGATTGGACCACACACACAAAGTACAGTCTTTTATGCAGCGATCATTTCGAAGAGGGTCCCTTGCGAAGGGCAGAGATGGGCATCGCCACCACCCGTCGACTGGTGCTGAAGAAAGGTGCGGGGCCGACCTTCAGGTTGTACAGGTACGACCATATAATCTCACTAAAACACTAGTAACACAATAAGCAGACAAGGGATTTTCCAGAATTATCCTAGTAAATTTGTCTAATAACATCTGAATCGCTCCCACTGTATAGTCTTTTTTTTTTTTTTTTTTTAGTCCTTCACTCTCACTTTCCTCATCCACGAATCTTTCATCCTCGCTCAAATTAATGGGGAAATCGTCGCTTTCTCTACCACATGTCAACTGGCAGGTTTTGAGGAGAAAATTGTGGTAATAAGTCGGCTCTAACCATAAACATGAGCGGAGCTTGTGTCGTTGCTCCTTCAGCCGTCAAAGAGACAGCTGCGACTTTCTTGGCTCCACCGTGGCTTCCCTCAGAGACACTGGCGGTCACCATACCCCTCTGACTTTCAGGTATGACTATATAAACCCACTAAAACACTAGTAACACAATAAGCAGTTAAGGGATTTTAGAGAATTATCCTAGTAAATGTGTCTAATAACATCTAAAACGCTCCCACTGCCCTCGTCTTTTTTTTGATTTCTTCTAGTCCTTCACTCTCACTATCCTCATCCACGATTCTTTCATCCTCGCTCAAATTAAAGGGGAAATTGTCGCTTTCTCGGTTTGAATCGCTCTTGCTGCTGGTGGCCATGATTGCAAACAATGTTCAGATGTGAGGAGCTTCACAACCCGTGACGTCACGCGCACATCGTCTGCTACTTCCGGTACAGGCAAGGCTTTTTTATTAGCCACCAAAAGTTGCAAACTTTATCGTGGATGTTCTCTACTAAATCTTTTCAGCAAAAATATGGCAATATCGCGAAATGATGAAGTATGACACATAGAATGGAGCTGCTATCCCCGTTTGAATAAAAACATCTCATTTCAGTAGGCCTTTAAGTCAGGACTTTGGGAAGGCCATTCTAAAACCTCCATTCTAGCCTGATTTAGCCATTCCTTTACCACTTTTGAGGTGTGTTTGGGGTCATTGTCCTGTTGGAACACCCAACTGTGCCCAAGACCCAACCTCCGGCCTGATGATTTGGAGCTAATCCTCCTATGTCATTGTCCCATTTAAAGCATAATACTACCACCACCATGCTTGACTGTAGGTGTGGTGTTCCTGGGATTAAAGGCCTAACATATTGCTGGGTATTGTGGCCAAACAGCTCCATTTGTGTTTCATCTGACATCACATGGACAAAGATAAAACCTTCTGAAGGAAATTTATGTGGTCGGATGAAACAAAAATTGACCACAATACCCAGCAATATGTTTCCAGGAGAAATGGTGAGGCGTTTAATTGGTAAAGGAATGGCTGAATCGGGCTAGAATGAAGGTTTTACAAAGGCCTTCCCAAAGTCCTGACTTAGATGTGTGGACAATGCTGAAGAAACAAGTCCATGTCATAAAAGCAACACATTTAGCTGAACTGCAGCATATTTGTGGTGAAAAATGTAAACAGAAGCTTGTGGATGGCTAGCAAAAGCACCTTATTGCAGGTAAACTTGCCAAGGGACATGTAAACAAATATTAACATTGCTGACCCAGCTCACATTTTCAGTAGAGCCATAATAAATTCATAAAAAAAGCAAACTTCATGAATGTTTTTGGTGAGAAACAAGTATGTGCTCCAATCACTACATCACAAAAGAGTAAATGTACGTACACTTTTGACCACCACTGTGTGTGTGTGTGTGTGTGTGTGTGTGTGTGTGTGTGTGTGTGTGTGTGTGTGTACATGTTTGTGTTTGTGGTCCAACTTTCATTGACGGCATGACACTTCTTTATATGAGCCAAACTACATCTTAAAATATATATATATTTTTAAATGACTCACAATCGTCTAGACCAGGGGTGCCCATTACGTCGATGGCGAGCTACCAGTCGACCGCGGGGGGTGTGTCAGTCCATCTCCAGCCAGGCTTTTTAAAAAAATAGACCTAAAAATGAGTGATCATCAATCTTCACCAAGACGTCACTTAAATGACATTCACGGTACCGGAGGGTCTTGTGAGATGACGCTGGCTGCTGCAAGATCATTATTATGAAAATATGACCGAGAGGAAGGCGAGAAACACTTTTTATTTCAACAGACTCTCGCGCCGTACCTTCCGTCAAAACTCTAAAGGCCGACTGCACATTTCCTGTCTTCACAATAAAAGCCCTGCTTCATGCTGCCTGCGCTAACTAAATGCAGAGTCTCGGAAAACTGGCGTGCACAAGCGATCCCTCAGAAAGCTGGCGTGCACATCGCTTTCTGAGACTCTTATTTTGTTAGCACAGGCAGCATGAAGCAGGGCTTTTATTGTGAAGATAGGAAATGTGCAGTCGGCCTTTAGAGTTTTGACGGAAGGGACGGCGCGAAAGTCTGTTGAAATAAAAAGTGTTTCTCGCCTTCCTCTCTGTCATTTTTTCCTAATAATGAACTGGCAGCAGCCAGCGTCATCTCACAAGACCCTCGGGTGCCGTGAATGTCAATCAAGCAAGCTACGGAATTTGCCGCCAATGTTTTTCTTGTAAAGTGTATGGAAGCTGGATGAATTAGATGCCAAAAAAGCAACCACTTTCATGTGGTATTGTACAAAAAGGACAACTTTTTTTCCTCCTCCATTTGAAAATGTGGGCGTTATCATCATTACTGTCTGATTCCAATCAATGCAAGTCATCAGAATCAGGTAATACACCAACTTATATTCTTGTCTTTGTGAAAGAAAGACATCTATATGTGTTACACATGCTTGTATTATCATTAAACACATTTAACTTGTTTACAAAAATGTCTCTTTCATAAATAAATAAATATAAATGATATATATAAATGAGGTAGATCCCCTTGAGTTGGTCAATTGAAAAGTAGCTCACCTGCAGAAAAAGTGTGGGCACCCCTGCTATAGCACATTAAAAAAAGGGATAAAGCCAAGGCAATCATTTTGTTTTGAATTTTGTGCTCAATAGCATTGCTGCTTCGATTTTTACTTTTGCATCTATTGTAGTCACTGACTGAGTATGTTTCTTTTAAGAAGTCTACTTAGTTGCTTTTTGCCCGTCATCCAAGTTGTCTTTACGCTCAAATGTTGTTTTGCAGATCAATTAAGGCGTCTAGACTCATCAGGTCCGCTACTTTTTCCTCATGAGCGTTGAGGCCGACCGCACACATAAGAAGAGGGCGTGCTGGGAAGTTGCCACGCTCGACCACATCGACACACCTGCAATGAAGAAGAAGAAGAAGAAGAAAAAGAAGCGAGAAGAAGAAAAAGACAGCCAGGTTGTTGCTGAAGTGCACACCGACAGGAAGAAGAAGAAGAAACGAGAGAAAGAGGAAGAAAAAGGTAGCTTGGTGAGTGTTTACAAGAAGGAGAAGAAAGAGGAGACGGCGCCGCCGGTCGCCATGGCAACCATGCAGGTGGAAACAGAGAAGACGGGGAAAAAGAAGAAGAGGAAGCGTGTGCTTGACGTCGCCACGGCAACAGTAGGCCAGACAGTCGCCATGGACGTTATTGACAAGCAGACACGGGAGGGCCACGTTGTCATGGCAACAGACAACAGCAGAGAAGGCGACATCGGCGTGGGAAAGGCGAAGAAGGGCAGACAGAAAAAGGCGAAGAGGAGCGGAGAAGTGTGTGAGAGCGACGAAGACGACAACGACCGGTGAGTTCTCATTCGCCCACTTTTCGTCACCATGGTTACGTAGCCTACTTGCATTACTTCTGAGAGAAGAGGGGCGATGGCAGTGTGAACGACAGAGGTGGGTAGAGGAGCCAGAAATTGTACTCAAGTAAGAGTACTGTTACTTTAGAGATTTATTACTCAAGTAAAAGTAAGGAGTAGTCACCCAAATATTTACTTGAGTAAAAGTAAAAAGTATGTTGTGAAAAAACTACTCAAATACTGAGTAACTGATGAGTAACCTGTTTGTTTAATGATTACGGCAACAAATAATGCACAAAAACATAAAAATAGCAATGAGCAAATTCAGAGCCAGGAATATCTCTTAAGTAACTAAAACAATATTATATATTACATAATAATACATTAAAATTAAAAAAAATTAAAGCTGCAAGCAGCGTTGGTCGGGTCCGCCGTTGGCCGCCGTGTCCCGAGTCCCGATCTTAGTCAGACCTACATAGAAGTTTTTATTTCATCACTCTACGACATTCCTAACAGAATTTACAAGCAGTTTTGTCAGTTTTTTTTCCTAGGGGGAGCTAGAGCACAATTTTCATTTTTGGGGTTTGGTTTTTTATTGAATGGCAATTTTCACCATTCCTGATATGTGTGTAAAATTTGGTGTGTTTTGAAGCATGTTAAGGGGGTCAAATTACAGATTGGAGTTTCTGGATGTTGTTGATAAATGGCTTTCGCTTGGCATAGCATAGCTTTAACTTGCACTTTGAAGCATTTTAAGGGGGTCAAATATCAGTTCAAAGAGGCAAAAAAGGCATTTTTTGGCAAAATTTTGTTTTGAAGGGGTTTTTGCCAACTTCCTGTTGATTTTAGGTACAGAAGTTTTACATTGGAAATGTAGGTGTAAGTCAGACCTACATAGAGGTTTTTGTTTCATGTATCTACGACATTCCTAACGGAAGTTACAAGCAGTCTGTTTTTTGTTTCTCCCTAGGGGGCGCTAGCGCGCAATTTTCATTTGTGGGGTTTGGTTGCTTAATAAGTTGGTCTGCCGCTCCATACCGACGTGTGTGTCGAATTTGGGGAGTTTTGAAGCTTTGCCAGGAATATCTCTTAAGCAACTAAAACAATATTATATATTACATAATAATACATTAAAATTAAAAAAAATTAAGGCAAATTGAGCCACAATAACTTAACAGCACCACAGGCTCAGTAGGCATTCATTGATTGATTGATTTATTGATTGAAACTTGTATTAGTAGATTGCACAGTACAGTACATATTCTGTACAATTGACCACTAAATGGTAACACCCCAATAAGTTTTTCAACGTTAATCAATTACTTAATAAATGACCAAGTCGAGGTGATCTACTTCATATATACATACACACATATCATATACAGTATATATATATATACATACCTTTTATATATACAGTATATCATTTATATTTATTTTGCCGTTTTTGTTGACATGTTAAAGGTGTTTTAATGAATATACATGCATGTTTAACACATAGATTCCCATCTTTCATGAAGACAAGAATATAAGTTGGTGTATTACCTGATTCTGATGACTTGCATTGATTGGAATCAGACAGTATAGTGCTGATAATGTCCACATTTTCAAATGGAGGAGAAAAAAAGTTCCTCCTTCCTGTCTAATACCACATGAAAGTCGTTGGTTTTTGGCATCTCATTTGTCCAGTTTCCATATTGGTTTTTATACACTTTACAAGAAATACATTGGCGGCAAACTCCGTAGCTTGCTAGCTTGTTTGCGCTGGCTTTCAGAGACTCTTATTTTGTTAGCGCAGGCGCGATGGAGTGGCGCTTTTATTGTGAAGACAGGAACTGTGCGATCAGTCTTTAGGCTTTTGACGGGAAGTACGGTTGAAATAAAAAGTGTATGTTTTCCTTTACACTTTTGATTGAGTGGTTGATTGATTGAAACTTTTATTATTAGATTGCACAGTACAGTACATATTCCGTACAATTGACCACTAAATGGTAACACCCCAATAAGTTTTTCAACGTTAATCAATTACTTAATAAATGACCAAGTCGAGGTGATCTACTTCATATATACATACACACATATCATATACAGTGTATATATATATATATATATATATACCTTTATATATACAGTATATCATTTATATTTATTTTGCCGTTTTTGTTGACATGTTGAAGGTGTTTTAATGAATATACATGCATGTTTAACACATAGATTCCTATCTTTCATGAAGACAAGAATATAAGTTGGTGTATTACCTGATTCTGATGACTTGCATTGATTGGAATCAGACAGTGTAGTCCTGATAACGGGGGCGGCATAGCTCGGTTGGTAGAGTGGCCGTGCCAGCAATTTGAGGGTTGCAGGTTCGATTCCCGCTTCCGCCATCCTAGTCACTGCCGTTGTGTCCTTGGGCAAGACACTTTACCCACGTGCTCCCAGTGCCACCCACACTGCTTTAAATGGAACTTAGATATTGAGTTTCAGTATGTAAAAGCGCTTTGAGTCACTAGAGAAAAGCGCTATATAAATATAATTCACTTCACTCCACATGGAGGAGAAAAAAAGTTCCTCCTTCCTGTCTAATACATCATGAAAGTCGTTTTTTTTTGGCATCTTATTGTCCAGCTTCCATATTGGTTTTTATACACTTTACAAGAAATACATTGGCGGCAAACTCCGCAGCTTGCTAGCTTGTTTGCGCTGACTTTCGGAGACTCTTATTTTGTTAGCGCAGGCGCGATGGAGCGGCGCTTTTATTGTGAAGACAGGAACTGTGCGATCAGTCTTTAGGCTTTTGACGGGAAGTACGGTTGAAATAAAAAGTGTCTTTTTTCCTTTACACTTTTGATTGATTGATTGATTGATTGATTGAAACTTTTATTATTAGATTGCACAGTACAGTACATATTCTGTACAGTTGACCACTAAATGGTAACACCCCAATAAGTGTGTCAACATGTCGGGTTCTACGTGTGATGGTCACGTGACCACCTGGCTCCGTTTGATTGGTCCAATGTCACCAGTGACTGCATTTGATTGGTGAAACGCAGGCATGTGTAGTTCCTACTTTGAATGCGTGTCTGACAGAATCAAAACAAACAAAGCGTGCATTAACAGATCGATAAAAAAAAAAAGTAGCGACCTGATTGTAGATAAATGGAGCGGAGTAAAAGTAGCGTTTCTTCTCTATAAATATACTCAAGTAGAAGTAAAAGTATGTTGCATAAAAACTACTCTTAGAAGTACAATTTATCCCTAAAGTTACTCAAGTAGATGTAACGGAGTAAATGTAGCGCGTTACTACCCACCTCTGGTGAACGATCTGTTGATGAAAGATGCCGTGTGTGTTTCAGGCTGAACGCTGACTTGCTGGCGGAATTAGAGGAGTATATTCCGAATTTGAAGAAACACAACGAGCGAGAGATCGGTAAGATGCTGAAGCACGACCTGCACCGCTTCCGAGCCTTCAGGAAACAAGGTAGTCGCTCTTCTTCCCTCTTGCTCTCTTTTACTGAGGTTTTGTGGGTTTTTGTTTTTGTTTTTTTTAGACAACCAATTCGATACTGATAAACTTCACATCGCGGTGTGGTCACTAAATAAGCTTGCATTTGGTAGTAAAACTGTAAGAGTGGTAATGACAGCACAAGGCTCACCGCGGACTCTTAAAAAGTCAGAAATGCAGTCATTTAAATTTAAGGCCTATCAAAATCCTGTGAAAAGTCTTAAAGGGCGACTACAGTTGCAATCTTTTCTTGTAAAATGTAGTCAACCAGTTGTGCAATCTGACCTCATTACGCAACCGGAAGGAATAATAATTTAGACCAGTTGATCTGCCGCTTCTTTTCTTTCTCCTATGTCCCCCCCTCCCTTGTGGAGGGGGTCCGGTCCGATGACCATGGATGAAGTACTGGCTGTCCAGAGTCGAGACCCAGGATGGACCGCTCGCCTGTGTATGGGTTGGGGACATCTCTACGCTGCTGATCCGCCTCCGCTTGAGATGGTTTCCTGTGGACGGGACTCTCGCTGCTGTCGTGGATCCGCTTTGAACTGAACTCTCGCGGCTGTGTTGGAGCCACTATGGATTGAACTTTCACAGTATCATGTTAGACCCGCTCCACATCCATTGCTTTCGGTCCCCTAGAGGGGGGGGGGGGGTTGCCCACTTCTGAGGTCCTCTCCAAGGTTTCTCATAGTCAGCATTGTCACTGGCGTCCCACTGAATGTGAATTCTCCCTGCCCACTGGGTGTGAGTTTTCCTTGCCCTTTTGTGGGTTCTTCCGAGGATGTCGTAGTCGTAATGATTTGTGCAGTCCTTTGAGACATTTGGGATTTGGGGCTATATAAATAAACATTGATTAATAAGAGAAACATTTGATTAGATGGCGAGCGATTCCAAGGAATTGATACACTGGGAACACCTCAGTTGTGGGCAACCCCCCCCCCCCCCCTCTAGGGGACTGAAAGCAATGGATGTGGAGCGGGTCTAACATGATACTGTGAAAGTTCAATCCATAGTTGCTCCAGCACAGCCGCGAGAGTTCAGTTCAAAGCGGATCCACGACAGCAGCGAGAGTCCCGTCCACAGGAAACCATCTCAAGCGGAGGCGTATCAGCAGCGTCGAGATGTCCCCAACCGATACACAGGCGAGCGGTCCATCCTGGGTCCCGACTCTGGACAGCCAGTACTTCATCCATGGTCATCGGACTGGACCCCCTCCACAAGGGAGGGGGGGACATAGGAGAAAAAAGAAAAGAAGCGGCAGATCAACTGGCCTGAAAAGGAGGTCTATTTAAAGGCTAGAGTATACAGATGAGTTTTAAGGTGAGACTTAAATGGTTCAATCCCCACCTAGTACCAACCTCGTCACGTCCGTTGTGTCCTTGTCTATTTTTTCGTCATGTCAACCGCCCGACCCGCGGATGAGAACGTTTTGAAATAGGCCGTTCATTGAAGGTGCGTCTTATAATCCTTGTAGTGTGGAAAATACGGTAGCTTGTTCTCCCCGTCTTTATCAAAATATAACTCTAGATAGATAGATAGTACTTTATTGATTCCTTCAGGAGAGTTCTCTCAGGAAAATTTTAATTCCAGCAGCAGTGTACAGAATTGAGATGTCAACATTGTGTACGTGCTGAAAAAATAATTTATGATTATCAAAATCTAACTATAGATGTCAACATTGTGTACGTGCTAAAAGATTTATTTATGATTGCTGCCTTTGGTAAAAACTTTTGCTCACATTTGCTTTCTTTAAGTTAGACTCGCCAAGTTGGTGAGAAACGCTCGTAGCAAACTTGTGTTTAAGAAATACAAAGGACATCAAGACAATAATTGGGAAATAATAAACGTTACCGGTATATTGAATACAACTTTAACAGAGTCTGGTGCATTCTTCCACTCTGCTCCCTTGGACTGGAGTGTGAGCTGCTTTTCTCCTCGTCGTTCCGTAAAGTCTGGCACTTTTCCGTCCTTTTTGATAACCTCTCCAGGAACTCTGAAGGAACATTGATCCTTTCCGCGATTTGAACGGTTCATACGGCCAAAAACAACACAAGCATAGAGTATTTTTTTCTTCGGGAGAGGGTGAATTGGGCCCTAGTACCCGCTGAGAACAGAGCCTCGTACCCGCTGAGAACAGAGCCTCGTACCCACTGAGAACAGAGCCTCGTACCCGCTGAGAACAGAGCCTCGTACCCGCAGATAACAGAGCCTCGTGCCCGCCGATAACAGAGCCTCGTACCCGCCGAGAACAGAGCCTCGTACCACGCTGAGAACACTGCCTAGTACCCGCTGAGAACAGAGCCTCGTACCCGCCGAGAACAGAGCCTTGTACCCGCTGAGAACACAGCCTCGTACCCGCAGATAACAGAGCCTCGTACCCGCTGAGAACAGAGCCTCGTACCCGCTGAGAACAGAGCCTCGTACCCGCTGAGAACAGAGCCTCGTACCCGCAGATAACAGAGCCTCGTACCCGCTGAGAACAGAGCCTCGTACCCGCTGAGAACAGAGCCTCGTACCCGCTGAGAACAGAGCCTCGTACCCGCTGAGAACAGAGCTTCGTACCCGCTGAGAACAGAGCCTCGTACCCGCTGAGAACAGGGACTCGTACCCGCCGAGAACAGAGCGAGACGTCTCAGCAATGGAGAGGCTTCTGTTTTTATTTAGGTGGAACGTTTTTGTTCTCTAGTGCAATGAATTAATTCAAATACTGGGCCTCAGATTTTTCTTTAATGTTTTCGTTCTTTTATGTCAGTCCAGATGTGAAATGTATTCATAATGGTCTTTAGCAGGTCTTACCAAGTCTCAAATTGGACTTGTTGAAGCCTGCAGCAGTATCAAAGTACTTTGAAGTGGCCAGTATTGATGAGTCGTACCTGCTCCAGGTGTGGCTATACGCCAGGGCCGCTTCACGCGTCATGAGGTTCAACAGATCCAAGACAACATCGACGACTTCCTGGCCTTGACGGGCATCGCATCCACCAATCAGCTTTACTTCCCTCAGAACTACGGCGACCTGGAGAAGGACATCAGAAGGTTGCGAGTGAACCATAACTTCCTGGAGGCCATAGGTAGGAAGGACTGCATGTCATGTGACCCACGAGTTTGCTGTTTCCTGTCTTGTACATACACTATGTACTAGATTGTGTTCTACCTTTTTATGGACACTATGTTCTAGATCCTGTGTTCTACCTAGTATGGACACTAAGTACTAGATTCTGTATTTTACTTTGTACACTCAGTAAGTCGGGCTTCACGGTGGGAGAAGGGTTAGTGCGTCTGCCTCACAATATGAAGGTCCTGCAGTCCTGGGTTCAAATCCAGGCTCGGGATCTTTCTGTGTGGAGTTTGCATGTTCTCCCCGTGAATGCGTGGGTTCCCCCCGGGTACTCCGGCTTCCTCCCACTTCCAAAGACATGCACCTGGGGATAGGTTGATTGGCAACACTAAATTGGCCCTAGATTGTGAATGTTGTCTGTCTATCTGTGTTGGCCCTGTGATGAGGTGGCGACTTGTCCAGGGTGTACCCCGCCTTCCGCCCGATTGTAGCTGAGATAGGCGCCAATGCCCCCCTCGACCCCAAAAGGGAATAAGCGGTAGAAAATGGATGGATGGATGGCACTCACTAAGTCCTATATTCTGTCTTTGACCTTGTATATACACTGTGTACTAGAACCTGTGTACTACCTTGTATAGGCACTACGTTCTAGATTCTGTGTTTTACCTTGTATGGACACTATGTCCTAGAATCTGTGTTCTACCTTGTATGGACACTGTGTAGTCGATTCTGTAATCTACCTTGTACACACACTCTGTTCTAGATTCTGTCTTCGACCTTGTACACTAAGTACTAGATTCTGTCTTCGACCTTGGACATTCACGATGTACTAGATACTGTGTGCTACCTTGTACATTCACTAAGTCCTAGGTCAGTTTTTCTTAACCAGGGTTCGATCGAACCCTAGGGGTTCGGTGAGTCGGCCTCAGGGGTTCGGCGGAGGTCAAGATACACCCGACTCATTGTGTAAATAAAAACTTGTCTCGATTCTGTCTTCCACCTTGTACACTCACTATGTTCTAGATTTTGTGTTCTACCTTTTACACTCACTAAGGCATAGGTACTGTAATCCACCTTGTACACACACTATGTTCTACATTCTGTCTACGACTTTGTACATTCTTGATGTTCTAGATACTGTGTGCTACCTTGTACACTCACTAAGTCCAAGGTTCTGTAATCTACCTTGTATACACACACTTGTCTAGATTCTGTCTTCCACCTTGTACACTCACTATACTAGATTCTGTGTTCTACCTTGTACACTCACTAAGACCTGGGTACTGTAATCTATCTTGTAAACACACTGTGTTCTAGATGTTGTCTTCGACCTTGTACATTCACTATGTTCTTGATTCTGTGTGCTACCTTGTACACTCACTAAGTCCTAGATTCTGTAATCTACCTTGTACACACACTATGTTCTACATTCTGTCTACGACTTTGTACATTCTTGATGTTCTAGATACTCTTTGCTACCTTGTACACTCACTAAGTCCAAGATTCTGTAATCTACCTTGTACACACACTATGAGCTAGATTCTGTCTTCGGCCATGTACACTCACTAAGTCTAGATTCTGTGTACTACCTTGTACACTCACTATGTACTAGATTCTGTATTGTATCTTGTACACACACTATGTTCCAGATGTTGTGTACTACCCTGTACAAGACATGTGCTAGATTCTGTGTTCTACTTTGTACACTCACTATGTTGTAGATACTGTAATCTACCTTGTAAACACACTATGTACTATATTCTGTGTTCTACTTTGTACACTCACAATGTTGTAGATACTGTAATCTACCTTGTAAACACACTATGTACTATATTCTGTGTTCTACTTTGTACACTCACGATGTTGTAGATACTGTAATCTACCTTGTAAACACACTATGTACTAGATTTTGAGTTCTACCCTGTACACACCGTGTTCTAGAATCTGTGTTGTACTTGGTACACTCGCTATATGCTAGATTGTGTGCACTACCTTGTACACTCAAGTCCTAAATACTGTAATCTACCTTGTACACACACTATGTTCTAGTTACTGTGTACTAGCTTATACACACACTATGTTTGTGTTTACGTGGTGTTCTGTTGTGTGTCCAGCAAATGGAATCCCGAGGCCGTGTTGGAATGTTTTTGTCAGGGCTAAAAAGCTTGACAAGATGAACCACATGGGAAGGTGAGAGAAGATTCAGCTGCTCTGCTTAGTGCTGTGCATGTTCATGTTCCACCCGTGTACTGCGCATGTTCATGTTCCACCCGTGTGCTGTGCATGTTCATGTTCCACCCGTGTGCTGTGCATGTTCCACCCGTGTGCTGTGCATGTTCATGTTCCACCCCTGTGCTGTGTATGTTCATGTTCCACCTGTGTACTGCGCATGTTCATGTTCCACCTGTGTGCTGTGCATGTTCATGTTCCACCTGTGTACTGTGCATGTTCATGTTCCACCCGTGTGCTGTGCATGTTCATGTTCCACCTGTGTGCTATGCATGTTCATGTTCCACCTGTGTGCTATGCATGTTCATGTTCCACCTGTGTGCTGCGCATGTTCATGTTCCACCTGTGTGCTATGCATGTTCATGTTCCACCTGTGTACTGCGCATGTTCATGTTCCACCCATGTGGTGTGCATGTTCATGTTCCACCTGTGTACTGTGCATGTTCATGTTCCACCTGTGTACTGTGCATGTTCATGTTCCACCCGTGTGCTGTGCATGTTCATGTTCCACCTGTGTACTGTGCATGTTCATGTTCCACCCGTGTGCTGTGCATGTTCATGTTCCACCTGTGTACTGTGCATGTTCATGTTCCACCCGTGTGCTATGCATGTTCATGTTCCACCCGTGTGCTGTGCATGTTCCACCTGTGTGCTGTGCATGTTCATGTTCCACCCGTGTGCTGTGCATGTTCATGTTCCACCCGTGTGCTGTGCATGTTGATGTTCCAGCTTTGTGTTGTGCATGTTGATGTTCCAGCTGTTTGTTGTGCATGTTGATGTTCCAGCTGTTTGGCGTGGAAGGTGTGCATGTTGATGTTCCAGCTGTGTGTTGTGCATGTTGATGTTCCAGCTGTTTGGCGTGGAAGGTGTTCATGTTCCACCCGTGCGCTGTGCATGTTGATGTTCCAGCTGTGTGTTGTGCACGTTGATGTTCCAGCTGTTTGTTGTGCATGTTGATGTTCCAGCTGTTTGGCGTGGAAGGTGTTCATGTTCCACCCGTGCGCTGTGCATGTTGATGTTCCAGCCGTGTGTTGTGCATGTTGATGTTCCAGCTTTGTGTTGTGCATGTTGATGTTCCAGCTGTTTGTTGTGCATGTTGATGTTCCAGCTGTTTGGCGTGGAAGGTGTGCATGTTGATGTTCCAGCTGTGTGTTGTGCATGTTGATGTTCCAGCTGTTTGGCGTGGAAGGTGTTCATGTTCCACCCGTGCGCTGTGCATGTTGATGTTCCAGCTGTGTGTTGTGCACGTTGATGTTCCAGCTGTTTGTTGTGCATGTTGATGTTCCAGCTGTTTGGCGTGGAAGGTGTTCATGTTCCACCCGTGCGCTGTGCATGTTGATGTTCCAGCCGTGTGTTGTGCATGTTGATGTTCCAGCTGTGTGTTGTGCATGTTGATGTTCCACCCGTGTGCTGTGCATGTTCATGTTCCACCTGTGTGCTGTGCATGTTCATGTTCCACCCGTGTGCTGTGCATGTTCATGTTCCACCTGTGTGCTGCGCATGTTCATGTTCCACCCATGTGGTGTGCATGTTCATGTTCCACCTGTGTGCTGTGCATGTTCATGTTCCACCTGTGTGCTGTGCATGTTCATGTTCCACCCGTGTGCTGTGCATGTTCATGTTCCACCCGTGTGCTGTGCATGTTCATGTTCCACCTGTGTGCTATGCATGTTCATGTTCCACCCGTGTGCTGTGCATGTTCCACCTGTGTGCTGTGCATGTTCATGTTCCACCTGTGTGCTGTGCATGTTCATGTTCCACCCGTGTGCTGTGCATGTTCATGTTCCACCTGTGTGCTGTGCATGTTCATGTTCCACCCGTGTGCTGTGCATGTTGATGTTCCAGCTTTGTGTTGTGCATGTTGATGTTCCAGCTGTTTGTTGTGCATGTTGATGTTCCAGCTGTTTGGCGTGGAAGGTGTGCATGTTGATGTTCCAGCTGTGTGTTGTGCATGTTGATGTTCCAGCTGTTTGGCGTGGAAGGTGTTCATGTTCCACCCGTGCGCTGTGCATGTTCATGTTCCACCCGTGCGCTGTGCATGTTGATGTTCCAGCTGTGTGTTGTGCATGTTGATGTTCCAGCTGTGTGTTGTGCATGCTGATGTTCCAGCTGTGTGTTGTGCATGTTGATGTTCCAGCTGTTTGGCGTGGAAGGTGTGCATGTTGATGTTCCAGCTGTGTGTTGTGCATGTTGATGTTCCAGCTGTGTGTTGTGCATGTTGATGTTCCAGCTGTGTGTTGTGCATGTTGATGTTCCAGCTGTGTGTTGTGCATGTTGATGTTCCAGCTGTGTGTTGTGCATGTTGATGTTCCAGCTGTTTGGCGTGGAAGGTGTGCATGTTGATGTTCCAGCTGTGTGTTGTGCATGTTGATGTTCCAGCTGTGTGTTGTGCATGCTGATGTTCCAGCTGTGTGTTGTGCATGTTGATGTTCCAGCTGTGTGCTGTGCATGCTGATGTTCCAGCTCTGTTTTGTGCATGCTGATGTTCCAGCTGTGTGTTGTGCATGCTGATGTTCCAGCTGTGTGTTGTGCATGCTGATGTTCCAGCTGTTTTGTGCATGCTGATGTTCCAGCTGTGTGCAGGTTCTCCAAGGAGGAACTTGAGCAGCTGACCAAGTTACATACGTTACATGGTAACAATTGGAGAAAGATCTCCAAGCTGATGGACCGCAGCATTTACGCTTTGGAGAAACGCCACGCAACCATGTGTGAGTATTCTCATTGTTCTCATGTCATGTTCTCATGTTTTTTCCTGTTCTCCTGTCATTTTTATGTTCACATGTCGTCTCTTCATGTTCACATGTGTTCCTTATGTTGTCTCATCTTAGCATGTTCTGAAGTCTCATGTTCTCATGTCATCTTGTCATGTTCTTAAGTCTTCTCCATACTCTCATGTTGTTCTCAAGTGTCATCTTGTGTACTCATGTTCTCATGTCTACTTATGTTCTCGTGTTTTCTCTTGACATCACTGTGTGTTATGTCTTCTCCCTGTTCTCATCTTGTCTACTAATGTCCTCATCTTGTCTATTTGTGTCCTCATGTCGTCCTCATTTTATCATGTTTTCATGTGCTTCACTTATGTTCTCATGTCGTCTTCTCATAGTCTCATGTTCTCTCATGACATCTGTTCATGTTTCTAAGTCTGCCAAGTTCCCAAGTGGTTTTCAAGTTGTCATTTGTTCATCTTGTCTATTCATGTTCTCATATCATCCGCTCATGTTCTCGTGTCTTCTTCTCACGTTGTCTCCATGTTTTTATGTTCTCCTGTCATTTTATGTTCACATGTCATGTTCTTCATGTTCTCATGTGGTCTTATGTTGTTTTCCTGTGTCATCTTTTGCATGTTCTGAAGTCTCATGTTCTCGTGTCTTCTCATGTCATCTTGTCATGTTCTTAAGTCTTCTCCATACTCTCATGTTGTTCTCATGTGTCATCTTGTGTACTCATGTTCTCATGTCTACTTATGTTCTCATGTTTTCTCTTGACATCATTGCGTGTTATGTCTTCTCCCTGTTCTAATGTTGGGTTCTCATCTTGTCTACTAATGTCCTCATCTTGTCTATTTGTGTCCTCATGTCATCCTCATGTTCTCATTTCTTCATGTGCTTCACTTATGTTCTCATGTCGTCTTCTCATAGTCTCATGTTCTCTCATGACATCTGTTCATCTTTCCATGTGGTGTTGTTTTGTCATGTTTCTAAGTCTTCCATGTTCTCAAGTTGTCATTTGTTCATCTTGTCCATTCATGTTCTCATATCATCCGCTCATGTTCTCGTGTCTTCTTCTCACGTTGTCTCCATGTTTTTATGTTTTCCTGTCATTTTATGTTCACATGTCATGTTTTTCATGTTCTCATGTGGTCTTATGTTGTTTTCCTGTGTCATTTTTGCATGTTCTGAAGTCTCATGTTCTCGTGTCTTCTCATGTCATCTTGTCATGTTCTTAAGTCGTCTCCATACTCTCATGTTGTCTTCAGGTTCTCATGTTCTCATGTGGTCTTATGTTGTTTTCCTGTGTCATCTTTGCATGTTCTGAAGTCTCATGTTCTCGTGTCTTCTCATGTCATCTTGTCATGTTCTTAAGTCGTCTCCATACTCTCATGTTGTCTTCAGGTTCTCATGTTTTCATTTTGTCTTCTCATGATTTCTCTTGACATGTCTCCTCATGTTCTCATGTGGGCTTATGTTGTTTTCTCATGTCATCTTCTCATGTTCCTAAATACTCCATGTACTCAAGCAGTCTTCAAGTTGTCATGTTTTCATCTTGTTTATTCATGTTCTCATGTCGTCCGCTCATGTTCTCATGTCTTCTTCTCATGTTGTCTCGTGTCATCTGTGCATGTTTTTATGTCGTCTCAATGTTTTCATGCTGAGTCCTCATTTTCTCACGCCTGCTCCGCGTTCTCATCTTCTGATATCGTCTACTCATGTGCTCATGTTTTCTTCTGTCATCTTTTCATGTTCTTATGTCGTCTCGATATTCTCATGTCGTCTTCATGCTCTCACCTCGTCTGTTCATCCTTTCCTGTTGCTCCGTCATGCCGTCCTATTTTGTCATTTTATGTTCTCATGTTGTCTCCAATGTTCTCATGTCATCCACTCATGTTGTTTTCTCCTGTCTTCTTTTCCTGTTCTTATGTGGTCTACTCATGTTCTCCTGTTGTCTTCTCATGTCGTCCTCAGCGTCCAATCTAGGTCCCTGGACTTGCGACGAAGTGTCCAAGTTGAAAAAGGCTGTCAAAACTTACCTTGCGGATGAGGCCCAGAAGAATCCAGAAGGTTCTGGTCTGACTCGAGAACAGCTGTGTAATAAATTGCCATGGAAGAAGATCAGCATGGAGGTCCGGACCAGAGACTGGCTCAGGTGCCGCAAGAAATGGTCAGTGAGGAATGATGTGTTCGATTGGTGTAGTTCTGCTGGTCCACGTTGTTTGTGGCAGGTTGAAGAACTTACAACCTTGGGTTCTTGTCAAGTGTCCGAGGACTTGTCAGTAAGTGGTTCTTGTCAAGTGTCCGAGGACTTGTCAGTAAGTGGTTCTTGTCAAGTGTCCGAGGACTTGTCAGTAAGTGGTTCTTGTCAAGTGTCCGAGGACTCGCAGTAGATGGTTCTTGTCAAGTGTCCGAGGACTTGTCAGTAAGTGGTTCTTGTCAAATATCCGAGGACTCGCAGTAAATGTTTCTTGTCAAGTGTCCGAGGACTTGCAGTAGATGGTTCTTGTCAAGTGTCCGAGGACTCGCATTAGATGGTTCTTGTCAAGTGTCCAAGGACTTTTCAGTAAATGGTTCTTGTCAAGTGTCCAAGGACTTGTCAGTAAATGGTTCTTGTCAAGTGTTCGACGACTCGCAGTTGATGGTTCTTGTCAAGTGTCCGAGGACTTGCATTAAATGGTTCTTGTCAAGTGTCCAAGGACTCGCAGTAGATGGTTCTTGTCAAGTGTCCGAGGACTCAAGTGTCTGAGGACTTGCAGTAGATGGTTCTTGTTAAATGTCCGAGGACTTGCAGTAGATGGTTCTTGTCAAGTGTCCGAGGACTTGCAGTAGATGGTTCTTGTCAAGTGTCCGAGGACTTGTCAGTAGATGGTTCTTGTCAAGTGTCCGAGGACTTGCAGTAGATGGTTCTTGTCAAGTGTCCGAGGACTCGCTGTAAAAGGTTCTTGTCAAGTGTCCGAGGACTAGCAGTAAATGGTTCTTGTCAAGTGTCCGAGGACTAGCAGTAAATGGTTCTTGTTAAGTGTCCGAGGACTCGCCGTAGATGGTTCTTGTCAAGTGTCCAAGGACTTGTCAGTAAATGGTTCTTGTCAAGTGTTCGACGACTCGCAGTTGATGGTTCTTGTCAAGTGTCCGAGGACTTGCATTAAATGGTTCTTGTTAAGTGTCCGAGGACTCGCAGTAGATGGTTCTTGTCAAGTGTCCGAGGACTCAAGTGTCCGAGGACTTGCATTAAAGGTTCTTGTTAAGTGTCCGAGGACTCGCAGTAGATGGTTCTTGTCAAGTGTCCGAGGACTCAAGTGTCCGAGGACTTGTCAGTAAATGGTTCTTGTCAAGTGTTCGACGACTCGCAGTTGATGGTTCTTGTCAAGTGTCCGAGGACTCGCAGTAGATGGTTCTTGTCAAGTGTCCGAGGACTCAAGTGTCCGAGGACTTGCATTAAATGGTTCTTGTTAAGTGTCCGAGGACTCGCAGTAGATGGTTCTTGTCAAGTGTCCGAGGACTCAAGTGTCCGAGGACTTGTCAGTAAATGGTTCTTGTCAAGTGTCCGACGACTCGCAGTTGATGGTTCTTGTCAAGTGTCCGAGGACTTGCAGTAAAAGGTTCTTGTCAAGTGTTCGACGACTCGCAGTTGATGGTTCTTGTCAAGTGTCCGAGGACTTGCAGTAAAAGGTTCTTGTCAAGTGTCCGAGGACTTGCAGTAGATGGTTCTTGTCAAGTGTCCGAGGACTTGCAGTAGATGGTTCTTGTCAAGTGTCCGAGGACATAGCAGTAGATGGTTCTTGTCAAGTGTCCGAGGACTTGCAGTAAAAGGTTCTTGTCAAGTGTCCGAGGACTTGCAGTAGATGGTTCTTGTCAAGTGTCCGAGGACTTGCAGTAAAAGGTTCTTGTCAAGTGTCCGAGGACTTGCAGTAGATGGTTCTTGTCAAGTGTTCGAGGACTTGCAGTAGATGGTTCTTGTCAAGTGTCCGAGGACTTGCAGTAAAAGGTTCTTGTCAAGTGTCCGAGGACTTGCAGTAAAAGGTTCTTGTCAAGTGTCCGAGGACTTGCAGTAGATGGTTCTTGTCAAGTGTTCGAGGACTCAAGTGTCTGAGGACTCGCAGTAGATGGTTCTTGTCAAGTGTCCGAGGACTTGCAGTAGATGGTTCTTGTCAAGTGTCCAAGGACTTGCAGTAGATGGTTCTTGTCAAGTGTCCGAGGACTTGCAGTAAAAGGTTCTTGTCAAGTGTCCGAGGACTTGCAGTAGATGGTTCTTGTCAAGTGTTCGAGGACTTGCAGTAGATGGTTCTTGTCAAGTGTCCGAGGACTTGCAGTAAAAGGTTCTTGTCAAGTGTCCGAGGACTTGCAGTAGATGGTTCTTGTCAAGTGTCCGAGGACTCGCAGTAGATGGTTCTTGTCAAGTGTCCGAGGACTAGCAGTAAAAGGTTCTTGTCAAGTGTCCGAGGACTCGCAGTAGATGGTTCTTGTCAAGTGTCCGAGGACTAGCAGTAAAAGGTTCTTGTCAAGTGTCCGAGGACTCGCAGTAGATGGTTCTTGTCAAGTGTCCGAGGACTCGCAGTAGATGGTTCTTGTCAAGTGTCCGAGGACTTGCTGTAAAAGGTTCTTGTCAAGTGTGGTCCGTGCATGTGCATATCCGGGCGTGTCCTTCCCGGTCAGCACCAGGAAGAAAGAGATGGCTGCTTGGTTCTAGAAGGTCCAGATGAAGATGAAGTGTTTGATTCTGCTTCAGGTTCAGCATCCTGAACGTCAGAGTCACAAAAACCTACTTTGGTGGAAGAACTAAAGGACTGAAGGCCAAAATCCACCTGATTGATACGTAAGACCACAGCAGAACCTTTTTCTCATGTTGTCACCTGCTCATGTTCACATATTGTCTCGTCATAGTCGTGCCTTGCGTCATCTTCTCGTGTTCTCTTCTCAGGTTGTTTTCTGGTCATTTTCTCATGTCGTCTCCTTGATTTAATCACATCTTGTCTTTTGTGCCGTCATGTTCTCGTATCGTTTTTTTCATGTTCCCATGTTGTCTTCTCATGTCGTCCTTCACTGTTCTCATTTTGTTCCCATCTTCTTTTCTCATGTCTTCTTGTGTCATCTCCTTATGTTCTCATGTTCTCTTCTAAGGTCATCCCTGTGTTCCCATGTTGTCTCCTGATGCCATCCTCATGTTCTCATGTTGTCTCCTCATGTCATTGTCATGTTCACATGTCTCCTCATGTTCTCTCATGTCAATCCTCATGTTCTCATGTTGTCTCCTCATGTTCTCAAGTTGTCTCCTCACGTCATTGTCATGTTCTCTCATGTCAATCCTCATGTTCTCATGTGGTCTCCTCATGTTCTCAAGTTGTCTCCTCATGTTCTCAAGTTGTCTCCTCATGTCATTGTCATGTTCACATGTTGTCTCCATGTTCTCTCATGTCAATCCTCATGTTCTCATGTTGTCTCCTCATGTTCTCAAGTTGTCTCCTCATGTCATTGTCATGTTCACATGTCTCCTCATGTTCTCTCATGTCAATCCTCATGTTCTCGTGTGGTCTCCTCATGTTCTCAAGTTGTCTCCTCACGTCATTGTCATGTTCACGTTGTCTCCATGTTCTCTCATGTCAATCCTCATGTTCTCATGTGGTCTCATGTTCTCAAGTTGTCTCCTCATATCATTGTCATGTTCACATGTTGTCTCCATGTTCTCTCATGTCAATCCTCATGTTCTCATGTGGTCTCATGTTCTCAAGTTGTCACCTCATGTCATTGTCATGTTCACATGTTGTCTCCATGTTCTCTCATGTCAATCCTCATGTTCTCATGTGGTCTCCTCATGTTCTCAAGTTGTCTCCTCACGTCATTGTCATGTTCACGTTGTCTCCATGTTCTCTCATGTCAATACTCATGTTCTCATGTGTCTCCTCATGTTCTCAAGTTGTCTCCTCATGTCATTGTCATGTTCACATGTTGTCTCCATGTTCTCTCATGTCAATCCTCATGTTCTCATGTGGTCTCATGTTCTCAAGTTGTCTCCTCATGTCATTGTCATGTTCACATGTTGTCTCCATGTTCTCTCATGTCAATACTCATGTTCTCAAGTTGTCTCCTCATGTCATTGTCATGTTCACATGTTGTCTCCTCATGTTCTCTCATGTCAATCCTCATGTTCTCATGTGGTCTCCTCATGTTCTCAAGTTGTCACCTCATGTCATTGTCATGTTCACATGTTGTCTCCTCATGTTCTCAAGTTGTCACCTCATGTCATTGTCGTGTTCACATGTTGTCTCCATGTTCTCTCATGTCAATACTCATGTTCTCAAGTTGTCTCCTCATGTCATTGTCATGTTCACATGTTGTCTCCTCATGTTCTCTCATGTCAATCCTCATGTTCTCATGTGGTCTCCTCATGTTCTCAAGTTGTCTCCTCACGTCATTGTCATGTTCACATGTTGTCTCATGTTCTCTCATGTCAATCCTCATGTTCTCAAGTTGTCACCTCATGTCATTGTCGTGTTCACATGTTGTCTCATCATGTTCTTTCATGTCAATCCTCATGTTCTCATGTGGTCTCATGTTCTCAAGTTGTCTCCTCATGTCATTGTCATGTTCACATGTTTTATGTCATCTTCATGTTGTCTTCTCATGTCGTCCTTTTAATGTTCTCATGTTGTTCCCACCTTCTCTTCTCATGTTTTCTTGTTTCATCTCCTTATGTTCTCATGTTGTCTCCTCATGTCATTGTCATGTTCTCATGTTGTCTTCTCATGTCATCCTCATGTTCTCATGTTGTCTTCTCACATAATCTTCACAATCTCATAGTCTTCTCCGGTCATCTACATTGCTCATGTTGTCTCATGTCATCCTTATGTTGTCTTCTCACACCATCTTCATGTTGTCTTCTCATGTCATCCTAATGTTCTCATGTTGTCTTATTTCATCTTAATGTTCTCATGTTTTATGTCATCCTCATGTTGTCTACTCACCAAATCCTCACGTTCTCATTGTCTTCTCACGTCATCTTTATGTGCTCATGTTGTCTTATGTCATCCTCATGTTATGTCATCCTCATGTTGTCTCCTCATGTCATCCTCGTGTTGTCATGTTGTCTTCTCATGTCATCATCAGGTGGTCTTCTCACAGCTTCATGTTGTCTTCTCATGTCATCTTCATGTTGTCTTCTCACCAAATCTTCACATTCTCATTGTCTTCTCACGTCATTTTCATGTGCTCATGTCATCCTTGTGTTGTCATGTTGTCTTCCCATGTCATCCTCATGTTGTCTTCTCATGTCATCCTCGTGTTATCTTCTCATGTCCGCCTCATGTTGTATTCTCACATCCTCATGTTGTCTTCTCATGTCATCCTCATGTTGTCTTCTCATGTCATCCTCGTGTTGTCATGTCTCATGTCATCCTCATGTTGTATTCTCACATCTTCATGTTGTCTTCTCATGTCATCCTAATGTTGTATTCTCACATCTTCATGTTGTCTTCTCATGTCATCCTCATGTTGTATTCTCACATCTTCATGTTGTCTTCTCATATCATCCTCATGTTGTCTTCTCATGTCATCCTCGTGTTGTCATGTCTTCTCATGTCATCCTCATGTTGTATTCTCACATCTTCATGTTGTCTTCTCATGTCATCCTCATGTATTCTCATGTCATCCTCGTGTTATCTTCTCATGTCATCATGTCTTCTCATGTCATCCTCGTGTTGTCATGTTGTCTTCCCATGTCATCCTCATGTTGTCTTCTCATGTCATCCTCATGTCTTCTCATGGCAACCTCGTGTTGTCATGTTGTCTTCCCATGTCATCCTCATGTTGTCTTCTCATGTCATCCTCGTGTTATCTTCTCATGTCCGCCTCATGTTGTCTTCTCACATCTTCATGTTGTCTTCTCATGTCATCCTCGTGTTGTCTCATGTCATCCTCATGTTGTCATGTTGCCTCATGTCATCCTCATGTTGTATTCTCACGTCTTCATGTTGTCTTCTCATGTCATCCTCGTGTTGTCATGTTGTCTTCTCATGTCATACTCATGTTGTCTTTTCATGTCATCCTCATGTTGTCATGTTGTCTCATGTCATCCTCATGTTGTATTCTCACATCTTCAAGTTGTCTTCTCATGTCATCCTCATGTTGTCTTCTCATGTCATCCTCATGTTGTCTTCTCACATCTTCATGTTGTCTTCTCATGTCATCCTCATGTTGTCTTCTCATGTCATACTCATGTTGTCTTCTCACATCTTCAAGTTGTCTTCTCATGTCATCCTCGTGTTGTCATGTTGTCTCATGTCATCCTCATGTTCTATTCTCACATCTTCAAGTTGTCTTCTCATGTCATCCTCGTGTTGTCATGTTGTCTCATGTCATCCTCGTGTTGTCATGTTGTCTCATGTCATCCTCATGTTCTATTCTCACATCTTCAAGTTGTCTTCTCATGTCATCCTCGTGTTGTCATGTTGTCTCATGTCATCCTCATGTTCTATTCTCACATCTTCAAGTTGTCTTCTCATGTCATCCTCGTGTTGTCATGTTGTCTTCTCATGTCATCCTCATGTTGTCTTCTCATGTCATCCTCATGTTGTCTTCTCATGTCATCCTCATGTTGTCTCATGTCATCCTCATGTTCTATTCTCACATCTTCAAGTTGTCTTCTCATGTCATCCTCATGTTGTCTTCTCATGTCATACTCATGTTGTCATGTTGTCTCATGTCATCCTCATGTTCTATTCTCACATCTTCATGTTATCTTCATGTTCTCATGTTGTCTCATGTCATCCTCATGTTGTCTCATGTCATCCTCATGTTCTCATGTTGTCTCATGTCATCCTCATGTTCTCATGTCCTGGTCCGAGCTGGCCTATCTGTGTGTTGATGGCCTTGGACATGTTGCAGGTTGTACAACATGGAGGTGGAGGACTGTGCCGACGTGGACTGGGACAAGGTGTCGGAGGTTGTGGGGTGAGGTCAAAGGTCAGAGGTCAGAGGTGGTCCAGGACCAGATCTTGTGAGTCTTCTTGTGTTCCACCAGCATGACTCCAGTTGGAGCCCAGGACATCTTCCAAAGGCTGAAAGTCTCCAGAGTTCCCAACTGGTTCCGCCGGTCCTACGGAGGTTTGTAGTCCCCCGACCCGTCTGACCCCTGACCCCGTGTATGTCTGTCTGATGGATCCGCACTGCTCCCCAGAAATCATCGACTTCCTGCAGCAGCACGAGAGGCCACGCCTCCAGGAGACGCTGCAGAAGCTTGGCGGCCTGGGGGCGGAGCAGGAAGTGGCCGGATACGACTTTGACCCGCTGCTCGCCGCCTTCTCGCTGGACGAGGACGAGGAAGACTTTACTCTGGTGGACAACAGTTAGCGCCATGGCAACCCATCACAGCCCTTCAAGTTTTGGACAGGAAGTGGTGTCACAATGAGGCTTTTATTGTGACGAGCCATCAACTTCCCTCGTTTTCCTTCTACAGTAGACGTCAGCAGAGGAGGAATGAAGAACTTCACTGAAATATACCACAGTGGAACTAATGATGGCTGCAGGTTAGCGGCCATCTTCAGCTGCACCTTTAAGTACACACTTCAGCTGCACATTTAAGTACACACTCGAGCTGCACGCTTAAGTGCACACTTGAGCTGCACGTTTAAGTACACACTTGAGCTGCACGTTTAAGTACACACTCGAGCTGCACGTTTAAGTACACACTTGAGCTGCACGTTTAAGTACACACTTGAGCTGCACGTTTAAGTACACACTCGAGCTGCACCTTTAAGTACACACTTGAGCTGCACGTTTAAGTACACACTTGAGCTGCACGTTTAAGTACACACTTGAGCCGCACATTTAAGTACACACTTGAGCTGCACGTTTAAGTACACACTTGAGCTGTTGTTTAAGTACACACTTGAGCTGCACGTTTAAGTACACACTTGAGCTGCACGTTTAAGTACACACTTGAGCTGCACGTTTAAGTACACACTTGAGCTGCACGTTTAAGTACACACTTGAGCTGCACGTTTAAGTACACACTTGAGCTGCACGTTTAAGTACACACTTGAGCTGCACGTTTAAGTACACACTTGAGCTGCACGTTTAAGTACAAACCCCGTTTCCATATGAGTTGGGAAATGGTGTTAGATGTAAATATAAACAGAATACAATGATTTGCAAATCCTTTTCAACCCATATTCAGTTGAATATGCTACAAAGACAACATATTTCATGTTCAAACTCATAAACTTTATTTTTTTTTTTTTGTAAATAATAATTAACTTATAATTTCATGGCTGCAACACGTGCCAAAGTAGTTGGGAAAGGGCATGTTCACCACTGTGTTACATCACCTTTTCTTTTAACAACACTCATTAAACGTTTGGGAACTGAGGAAACTAATTGTTGAAGCTTTGAAAGTGGAATTCTTTCCCATTCTTGTTTTATGTAGAGCTTCAGTCCTTCAACAGTCCGGGGTCTCCGCTGTCCTATTTTACGCTTCACACATTTTCCATGGGAGACAGGTCTGGACTGCAGGCGGGCCAGGAAAGTACCTGCACTCTTTTTGCACGAAGCCACGCTGTTGTAACACTTGCAAAAATAAGCAGGGGCGTCCAAGATAACGTTGCTTGGATGACAACATATGTTGCTCCAAAACCTGTATGTACCTTTCAGCATTAATGGTGCCTTCACAGATGTGTAAGTTACCCATGCCTTGGGCACTAATACACCCCCATACCATCACACATGCTGGCTTTTTACACTTTGCGTCTATAACAATCCGGATGCTTTTTTTCCTCTTTGTTCCGGAGGACACCACGTCCTCTGTTTCCAAATACAATTTGAAATGTGGACTTGTCAGACCACAGAACACCTTTCCACTTTGCATCAGTCCATCTTAGATGAGCTCGGGCCCAGTGAAGCCGGCGGAGTTTGAGAATATTGTTGATAAATGGGTTTTGCTTTGCATAGTAGAGTTTTAACTTGCACTTACAGATGTAGCGACCAACTGTAGTTACTGACAGTGGTTTTATGAAGTGTTCCTGAGCCCATGTGGAGATATCCTTTACACACTGATGTCGGTTTTTGGTGCCTGAGGGATCAAAAGTCAGTAATTTCATCGCTTACGTGCAGTGATTTCTCCAGATTCTCTGATCTTTTTGATGATTTTACGGACTGTAGATGGTAAAATCCCTAAATTCCTTGCAATAGCTCGTTGAGAAATGTTGTTCTAAAACTGTTCGGCAATTTGCTTACAAAGTGGTGACCCTCACCCCATCCTTGTTTGTGAGTGACTTAGCATTTCATGGAAGCTGCTTTTATAGCCAATCATGGCACCCACCTGTTCCCAATTAGCCTGCACACCTGTGGGATGTTCCATATAAGTGTTTGATGAGCATTCCTCAACTTTATCAGTATTTATTGCCACCTTTCCCAACTTCTTTGTCACGTGTTGCTGGCATCAAATTCTAAAGTTAATGATTATTTGCAAAACAAAAAAAAGTTTTATGAGTTTGAACATCAAATATGTTGTCTTTGTAGCATCCTTCCATCCATCCATCTTCTTCCGCTTATCCGAGGTCGGGTCGCGGGGGCAACAGCCTAAGCAGGGAAACCCAGACTTCCCTCTCCCCAGCCACTTCGTCTAGCTCTTCCCGGGGGATCCCGAGGCGTTCCCAGGCCAGCCGGGAGACATAGTCTTCCCAACGTGTCCTGGGTCTTCCCCGTGGCCTCCTACCGGTTGGACGTGCCCTAAACACCTCCCTAGGGAGGCGTTCGGGTGGCATCCTGACCAGATGCCCGAACCACCTCATCTGGCTCCTCTCCATGTGGAGGAGCAGCGGCTTTACTTTGAGTTCCTCCCGGATGGCAGAGCTTCTCACCCTATCTCTAAGGGAGAGACCCAAACTCATTTGGGCCGCTTGTACCCGTGATCTTATCCTTTCGGTCATGACCCAAAGCTCATGACCATAGGTGAGGATGGGAACGTAGATTGAACAGTAAATTGAGAGCTTTGCCTTCCGGCTCAGCTCCTTCTTCACCACAACGGATCGATACAACGTCCGCATTACTGAAGACGCCGCACCGATCCGCCTGTCGATCTCACGATCCACTCTTCCCTCACTCGTGAACAAGACTCCTAGGTACTTGAACTCCTCCACTTGGGGCAGGGTCTCCTCCCCAACCCGGAGATGGCACTCCACCCTTTTCCGGGCGAGAACCATGGACTCGGACTTGGAGGTGCTGATTCTCATTCCGGTCGCTTCGCACTCGGTTGCGAACCGATCCAGTGAGAGCTGAAAATCCCGGTCAGATGAAGCCATCAGGACCACATCATCTGCAAAAAGCAGAGACCTAATCCTGCGGTCACCAAAACCGGAACCCCTCAACGCCTTGACTGCGCCTAGAAATTCTGTCCATAAAAGTTATGAACAGAATGGGTGACAAAGGACAGCCTTGGCGGAGTCCAACCCTCACTGGAAACGTGGTCGACTTACTGTCACGCGTTACTGGCATCCAATTCTAAAGTTAATGATTTTTTGCGATCAGTTTGAACATCAAATATGTTGTCTTTGTAGCATATTCAACTGAATATGGCTTGAAAAGGATTTGCAAATCATTGTATTCTGTTTATATTTACATTTAACACAATTTCCCAACTCATATGGAATCGGGGTTTGTATGTATATATATATATATATATATATATGTGTTTTCATCCCAATGTGGCCCCCAAATTGGGGGTTCTGTTGTGGCCCTGTATTTTGCAGTAGTTTGTTGGGGGAGCAGCACCAGCAAAAAGGACAAACTGATCCGGAAAGCCGGCCATACTATTGTTAAAGTTAAAGTAGCAATGATTGTCACACACACACTATGTGTTGTGAAATTTGTACTCTACATTTGACCCATCACCCTTGATCACCCCCTGGGAGGTGAGGGGAGCAGTGGGCAGCAGCGGTGCCACGCCCAGGAATCATTTTTGGTGATTTACCCCCCAATTTCAACCCCTTGATGCTGAGTGCCTAGCAGGGAGGTAATGGCTCCCATTTTTTTAGTCTTTGGTATGACTGGGCTGGGGTTTGTACTCACAACCTACCCATCTCAGGGCGGAAACTCTAACCACTAGACCACTGAGTAGGTGGTAGTGTTGGCGTGCAGTTGGAGGCGATTGTGTCAGTAAGGCAGAGGAGGACACTGGACAAAGTGCTGGACATCAGGGACACCCAAGTCCAGCAGACCATTGGGGGGACAAGAGTTCATACTCCATCAGGATTCTTAGTGTTGGATTGAAGAAGTCCTTCATGCCACACTCCATCCAGCTGTATAAAACACTGGCCATACAGCAATAGATGTGTGGAACTCTTTACCTTGTGGACCAGGAAAGATTGTCTGGAATCCTCCTGATCTAGATGTTCTCATTTTTTAAAATAATGTAATCGTTTCCACGTGTTATTTGCTGATGTAGTGTTCAAGACTTGTCACAAATATGAACATCCATAAAGAAACTACGAGCTTTATTTGGGACAGAAATCCAATACAATGGGCTCCTACTCGGGTTGCAGTAAGAAACAAAGTCGGACGCCATTTTTGATGGCGAGGGTCATTTGGAGGTGATGGCGTGCAGGCTGCCGCTCCTCTTCATGATGTTGGGGACGAACAGGAGTCCTGAGGCCCGCTCGATGGTTTCTATGGGAACCAGAAAGCGCTCCAGAGGAATCTTCTCGTCCACGGGCTCGTTGGGGAGAACGTACGATCGAAGCTCCACCCCCTCGCCCTGGGCCTGCTCCAGGATCAGCACCTGCGGGGGAGACGTCGTCAGCCGGCAGGAAGTTGATGTCACCGGCACGCCACCCACCTTGAAGAAGTGCGTCGGCACGGCGACGTGATTGCGACCCAGGACTTGATAGCGCACGTAAAGCTTGCCGTCCGCTTCCTGCCTGAAAGTCAAGTTTGCCGCATCAAGCTCCGCCCACTGCGGCCGACACCTCAAGAAGAAGCAGCGTTACCTGGGCAGGTAGAGCGGACCCGAGCACACGTACACGTTTGCGTAGCGCTTGGTCAGAGAGCGGCACAACTTCTCCAGGTTGTTCCAAGCCTTCTGGTTCAGGTGAGGGTTCTGCGGACACAATGTACGTGTGTTAGGGGTGTAACGGTACGGGGTTTTCGGTTCAGCACACGGGCGTACCGAACAAGTTTGGAAGCAGAAGTCTTCACAAGCTGCTCTGCTTTCTGCCTCTGTCAGAGCAGTAAGCACCAACCATCTGATTGGTTACATACAAAGCCAATCAGCAGTGCGTATTCAGAGCGATGTAGTCAATGCTTTAGCGTCGAGCAGAGTTACTCGTTTAGCAGGGGAGCAGCAGACTACCCAAATTATACTAAACAGTTCCCAGTCATAACTAATTACAAACATCACTATGAGCCCGTTGACCTTCTAGAAACTTAAACTGCAGCCCAGCTGGCTTGAGGTGAAGGCTAATAAGCTTTTAGCGTAACGTTAGCTCATTTTGCTGTGTGTGTGTGTTAGGGGCAGCAAAGCCCTGTCTGTCTGTTATTTCATTGAACTCCATGGTGTTCAGGGATGAATAGTCTCTCCTATTGCAAGTATACTATTTTTTCAGCTATAGTTACATGAATCATTAGTAATGTAGCAGCCTAGTTTTGAATAGCAGGGTCCCTGCTATCACATGTTGATAAAAATACAACATTTACATAATAAAAGTCAACTACAGGCTTCCCAAATGCTGTAATAAATTAAGCATGATGAGTTGACATCAAACAGTTTCAATGGAAACTGTTTGATGTTGCACTTTTTATATGTAGAAGAAAGGTTTTTACATTTTATTTAATCCAAGCAACAACTTGAGGCAGTTTAAGGTGGATTAACGTGGGCAGAATTATTATAGTGTTCCCAATGTTAAAAGGATAAAGCCCATCCATCCATCCATCCATCATCTTCCGCTTATCCGAGGTCGGGTCGCGGGGGCAGCAGCCTAAGCAGGGAAACCCAGACTTCCCTCTCCCCAGCCACTTGGTCTAGCTCTTCCCGGGGGATCCCGAGGCGTTCCCAGGCCAGCCGGGAGACATAGTCTTCCCAACGTGTCCTGGGTCTTCCCCGTGGCCTCCTACCGGTTGGACGTGCCCTAAACACCTCCCTAGGGAGGCGTTCGGGTGGCATCCTGACCAGATGCCCGAACCACCTCATCTGGCTCCTCTCCATGTGGAGGAGCAGCGGCTTTACTTTGAGTCCCTCCCGGATGGCAGAGCTTCTCACCCTATCTCTAAGGGAGAGACCCAAACTCATTTGGGCCGCTTGTACCCGTGATCTTATCCTTTCGGTCATGACCCAAAGCTCATGACCATAGGTGAGGATGGGAACGTAGATCGACCGGTAAATTGAGAGCTTTGCCTTCCGGCTCAGCTCCTTCTTCACCACAACGGATCGGTACAACGTCCGCATTACTGAAGACGCCGCACCGATCCGCCTGTCGATCTCACCATCCACTCTTCCCTCACTCGTGAACAAAACTCCTAGGTACTTGAACTCCTCCACTTGGGGCAGGGTCTCCTCCCCAACCCGGAGATGGCACTCCACCCTTTTCCGGGCGAGAACCATGGACTCGGACTTGGAGGTGCTGATTCTCATTCCGGTCACTTCACACTCGGCTGCGAACCGATCCAGTGAGAGCTGAAGATCCCGGTCAGATGAAGCCATCAGGACCACATCATCTGCAAAAAGCAGAGACCTAATCCTGCGGTCACCAAACCGGAACCCCTCAACGCCTTGACTGCGCCTAGAAATTCTGTCCATAAAAGTTATGAACAGAATGGGTGACAAAGGACAGCCTTGGCGGAGTCCAACCCTCACTAGAAACTGGTCCGACTTCCAAGCTCTGACACTGATCATACAGGGAGTGGACCGCCACAATAAGACAGTCCAATACCCCATACTCTCTGAGCACTCCCCACAGGACTTCCCGAGGGACACGGTCCAATGCCTTCTCCAAGTTGTTTACAAATTTGGTAAATAAATAACCCAAAAATTTATATTTTGTTGTTTTCTTACTGTACCGAAAATGGACCGAACCATGACTTCTAAACCGAGGTATGTACCGAACCGAAATTTTTGTGTACCGTTACACCCCTGTGTGTGTGTGTGTGTGTGTGTGTGTGTGTGTGTGTGTGTGTGTGTGTGTGTGTGTGTGTGTGTGTCTGTACGCGGTAGTATAGTGGTCAAAAGTCTGCGTACACTTGTAAAGAACATGATGTCATGGCTGTCTGGACTTTACAATCATTTCTACAACTCTTATTTTGTTGTGATGTAGTGACTGGAGCACATACTTGTTGCTCACAAAACATTCATGAAGTTTGCTTCTTTTATGAATTTATTATGGCTCTACTGAAAATGTCAAAAGTATACATACAGCAATGTTAATATTTGTTTACATGTCCCTTGGCAAGTTTACCTGCAATAAGGTGCTTTTGCTAGCCATCCACAAGCTTCTGTGCACATTTTTCACCACAAAGTTGCTGCAGTTCAGCTAAATGTGTTGCTTTTCTGACATGGACTTGTTTCTTCAGCATTGTCCACACATTTAAGTCAGGACTTTGGGAAGGCCGTTCTAAAACCTTCATTCTAACCATTCCTTTATCACTTTTGAGGTGTGTTTGGGGTCATTGTCCTGTTGGAACTCCCAACTGCGCCCAAGACCCAACCTCCGGCCTGATGGTTTAGGCTTGTCCTGAACTATTAGGAGTTAATTCTCCTATTTCATTGTCCCATTTAAAGCAAAACAAGCCCAGAGAATAATACTACCACCACCATGCTTAACGGTAGGGATGGTGGTCCTGGGATCAAAGGCCTCCAAACATATTGCTGGGTATTGTGGCCAAACTGCTCCATTTTTGTTTCATCTGACATCACACGGACAAAGATAAGACCTTCTGGAGGAAAGTTCTGTGGTCAGATGAAACAAAAATGGAGCAGTTTGGCCACAATACCCAGCAATATGTTAGGCCTTTGATCCCAGGAACACCACACCCACCGTCAAGCATGGTGGTGGTAGTATTATGCTCTAGGCTTGTTTTGCTGCCAATGGAACTGCTGCTTTAAAGGGGAACATTATCACAATTTCAAAAGAGTTAAAAACAATAAAAATGAGTTCCCAGTGGCTTGTTGTATTTTTTGAAGTTTTTTTCAAAAGTTTTACCGGTTTCGGAATATCCCTAAATAAAGCTTTAAAGTGCCTTATTTTGGGCTCTCTGCGAAGACACTGGCCATTTCCCTGTGACGTCACACAGTGCTGCCAATGTAAACAAACAATGGGAATACCACAGCAAGATATAGCGACATTAGCTCGGATTCAAACTCGGATTTCAGCGACTTAAGTGATTCAACAGATTACGCATGTATTGAAACAGATGGTTGGCGTATGAAAGTATTGAAGAAGAAACTGAAGCTATTGACGCTATTCATAGCCATAGCATGGCCGAATAGCTGCGTTAGCATCGCCGGTAAAATGTGCGGACCAAACGGTCAGGACTTTCGCATCTTGTGACACTGGAGCAACTTAAATCCGTCGATTGGTAAGTGTTTGTTTGCATTAAATGTGGGTGGGAGGAAACATAATATAGTTGCAAATGCATCTGCAGGTTATCCATACATCTCTGTGCCATGTCTGCTTAAGCACCGCTGGTAAATAGCATGTTAGCGTCGATGACCATGGATGAAGTACTGACTGTCCAGAGTCGAGACCCAGGATGGACCGCTCGTCGGGACCCAGGATGGACCGCTCGCCTGTATCGGTTGGGGACATCTCTACGCTGCTGATCCGCTTGAGATGGTTTCCTGTGGACGGGACTCTCGCTGCTGTCTTGGAGCCACTATGGATTGAACTTTCACAGTATCACGTTAGACCCGCTCGACATCCATTGCTTTCGGTCCCCTAAAGGGGGGGGGGTTGCCCACATCTGAGGTCCTCTCCAAGGTTTCTCATAGTCAGCATTGTCACTGGCGTCCCACTGGATGTGAATTCTCCCTGCCCACTGGGTGTGAGTTTTCCTTGCTCTTTTGTGGGTTCTTCCGAGGATGTTGTAGTCATAATGATTTGTGCAGCCCTTTGAGACATTTGTGATTTGGGGCTATATAAATAAACATTGATTGATTGATTGATTGATTTCCAAGCAGGAAGGCATGTCTTTGTTAAGCATTTAAGCCTCACCTTAAAACTCATCTGTATACTCTGGCCTTTAAATAGACCTCCTTTTTAGACCAGTTGATCTGCCGCTTCTTTTCTTTCTCCTATGTCCCCCCCTCCCTTGTGGAGGGGGTCCGGTCCGATGACCAAGGATGAAGTACTGGCTGTCCAGAGTCGAGACCCAGGATGGACCGCTCGCCTGTATCGGTTGGGGACATCTCTACGCTGCTGATCCGCCTCCGCTTGAGATGGTTTCCTGTGGACGGGACTCTCGCTGCTGTCTTGGAGCCACTATGGATTGAACTTTCACAGTATCATTTTAGACCCGCTCGACATCCATTGCTTTGGGGGGGGGGGGTCCTCCCCAAGGTTTCTCATAGTCAGCATTGTCACTGGCGTCCCACTGGATGTGAATTCTCCCTGCCCACTGGGTGTGAGTTTTCCTTGCCCTTTTGTGGGTTCTTCCGAGGATGTTGTAGTCGTAATGATTTGTGCAGCCCTTTGAGACATTTGTGATTTGGGGCTATATGAATAAACATTGATTGATTGATTGATTGACAATGACCCAAAACACACCTCAAAAGTGGTAAAGGAAAGGCTAGAATGAAGGTTTTAGAATGGCCTTCCCAAAGTCCTGACTTAAAGGTGTGGACAATGCTGAAGAAACAAGTCCATGTCAGGAAAGCGACACATTTAGCTGAACTGCAGCAATTTTGTGGGGGAAAATGTAAGCAGAAGCTACCAAAAGCGCCTTCTTGCAGGTAAACTTGCCAAGGAACATGTAAGCAAATATCAACATCGCTGTATGTATACAAGTGTACGTAGACTTTAGACCAGGACTTAAGTATGTACCTGCGGGACCACGTTGCTCAGGTAGAAGGTGTCCTCCATGGCTTTCTGGCTCCACTTGTGGTTGGCGGCTGCGGCCATGTGACCCCTGTCGAGGCCACTCCCCTTGTAGTCGGCGTTGGTGGCGCGGTGGTAGACGTGCAGGCTGCGGGGACAAACGGCGTCGGTCTCAGCGATCCCACGCCACCTAAAGTCCGGCGGACTCACCTGTCGTCCTCTTTGAAGTCGCAGAACTTCCTGTCCGCCGAGCCGCTGAGGGAGGTGCCGCTGAGCCGCTCGATGACCCACGACGGCGTCCTGGTCCGTGGGTCGTACGAGCTGACGTACGACTCCCTGGTCCTCACGTGGCTCAGCGACGGGAAGCCGTACTTCATCAGCGCGCCAGAGGAACCTGGACTCACCTGGACGCCACCAAAAAGTATTTTGAAGTATTTGGTCATATCTCAGCCATGAATATACCTTACTATTAGTCAATGTGTGTTATTATTATTATTGTTTAATACTATTATTTAATGTGTGTTACTATTAGTCAATGTGTGTAATTATTATTATTGTGTATTATTGTTCAATGTGATCTTCATGTTTAAAGAGAGAATGAAAGTCATCATCCACCTTGTGACAAAGCCAGCTAGCAATATTAAACATAAAAAGGCTGTTTATCTTTTGACATAATATTACGTCAGCACTGACGCGTGACGTCATCGAAGGCACGCACCGTCAGTTCGGCGGCGTGGACGCTCGGTACCGGCACCACGGGGACTTGCTCCAGGAGACCGCCATCTCGGTGGTGCTCTACGCCGGGCGTGTGCGTCCACAGGCGGCCTGCCGACGCCCCGAGACCCGCTCCCAGCGACAAGGTCGCGGCGGTGCGCCACCAGCGTCTCATGCTGCCTGGCGGGCGCGGGCGGATGACGTCATGAAAAGCGGCCACTATTGATGACGTCAGGATTTTCAAATTGCGCGGCAATCGTGTTTTCGTAAGAAATGTAACTAGCTAGCAGCAATGTCGGGATGAAGGAGTTATTTATACTTAGTACTTCCCCAAGTTAGTAACGGATTCCCAGCATGAATGTAAGTATTTTAATGAGCTTTAACACACTTGAATGTTTATTCAGTCTCGTCTTAAAACCCCTTTTATTCTCTACGTGAGTTGTGTGGTCCTCTGTGTTTTTAAAATTGCACTTCCTTTTATCGGTTTTTCCCTTTAAAATCGTTTTTATTAATATTTATTTATAATAGCTTTATATTTATTTTGTTTTTAATCAGTCATTGGCAGAGGTGGGTAGAGGAGGCAGAAATTGTACTCAAGTAAGAGTACTGTTACTTTAGAGATGTATTACTCAAGTAAAAGTAAGGAGTAGTCACCCAAATATTTACTTGAGTAAAAGTAAAAAGTATGTTGTGAAAAAACTACTCAAGTACTGAGTAACTGATGAGTAACCTGTTTGTTTAATGATTACGGCAACAAATAATGCACAAAAACATAAAAATAGCAATGAGCAAATTCAGAGCCAGGAATATCTCTTAAGCAACTAAAACAATAATATATATTAAATAATAATACATTGAAATAAAAATATTAAGGACAATTGAGCCACAATAACTTAACAGCACTTAATAGGCTCAATAGGCATTCATCAATTGATTGATTGATTGATTGAAACTTGTATTAGTAGATTGCACAGTACACTACATATTCCCTACAATTGACCACTAAATGGTAACACCTCAATATGTTTTTCAACGTAAATCAATTAAATGATAAATGACCAAGTCGAGGTGATCTACCTCATATATACATACACACACATATCATATATATATATAGAGAGAGAGGTATATAGATATATATACAGTATATAATTTATAGTTATTTATTTTGCCGTTTTTGTTGACATGTTAAAGGTGTTTTAATGAATATTCATGCATGTTTAACATATAGATTCCTATCTTTCATGAAGACAAGAATATAAGTTGGTGTATTACCTGATTCTGATGACTTGCATTGATTGGAATCAGACAGTATAGTGCTGATAATGTCCACATTTTCAAATGGAGGAGAACAAAAGTTCCTCCTTCCTGTCTAATACCACATGAAAGTCGTTGGTTTTTGGCATTTTATTTGTCCAGCTTCCATATTGGTTTTTATACACTTTACAAGAAATACATTGGCGGCAAACTCCGTAGCTTGCTAGCTTGTTTGCGCTGGCTTTCGGAGACTCTTATTTTGTTAGCGCAGGCGCGATGGAGCGGCGCTTTTATTGTGAAGACAGGAACTGTGCGATCAGTCTTTAGGCTTTTGACGGGAAGTACGGTTGAAATAAAAAGTGTATGTTTTCCTTTACACTTTTGATTGATTGATTGAAACTTTTATTAGTAGATTGCACAGTACAGTACATATTCTGTACAGTTGACCACTAAAACGTAACACTCCAATAAGTTTTTCAACTTGTTTAGGTCGGATTCGACGTGTGACGGTCACGTGACCACATGGCTCTGTTTGATTGGTCCAACGTCACCAGTGACTGCATTTGATTGGTGAAACGCAGGCATGTGTAGTTCCTACTTTGAAAGTGTGTCTGACAGAATCAAAACAAACAAAGCGTGCATTAACAGATCGATAAAAAAAAAAAAAGTAGCGAGTAACGAGCTCATTGTAGATAAATGGAGCGGAGTAAAAGTAGAGTTTCTTCTCTATAAATATACTCAAGTAAAAGTATGTTGCATAAAAACTAGTCTTAGAAGTACAATTTATCCCAAAAGTTACTCAAGTAGATGTAATGGAGTAAATGTAGCGCGTTACTACCCACCTCTGAGTATATGTATACATATATATATATATATACATATATATATATATATATGTATATATATAAATGTGTGTGTACACATTAGGGATGTAACAAAATGAAAATTTCATATCTCAAATATTGTCACTATTATCACAGTTATCATTACTACCATGGTATTGTTGAATGTGCTCAAAAAGTACTTCTACACACTCTGACATCGTTTGACCAAAGTAATTAACATGTACTGATTGTTTTTTAGTCTTAGTCTTTTACCTGTTTTAATGGCTAAGCTTTTATTGTTTTAAATATTGGTTTGAGCGTGAAGATCAGAAATCTGAACCTTGTGTGAATATAGTGACAAATAGGAAATTATTATATAAGTCACGAAGAGCAGGCAGCAGCTGACACATTCTCATACTTTCTGTAAAACCCAGGAAGAAGTGATGTCAGCCATCTTGAAAGATGTGTCATCTAAAATCTACGTGAAGGAAGCCACGTTTGATTGTTTTGAAATGTTTGCAGTATTTCAGGAAACATTACATCCCCAAATTGTATAAAATTGAGTAGATGGTGAGTTATTGTGATGCAATGAAATTTCATATTTTTACCAGTTTTCCCGTGTAAATGTTGATGCTCCTCTTAGACCAGAGCTGGGAAAATATTGGGAGAAAAAATGTATCTGTCCTTTTTTTTTCCCAGGAATACTAATACCAAAAGTCACAATGTCCGATAAGGTTCTAAAAAAGACCTCAAAAAACGGAATGGAATTTTACAGTTTTTTTTTACTGAATGAGACACCCAAAATGTACATGAAAATAAAAAAAGTGGTATTTACAATATCAAATATGAACAATAAAACACTGAATATTAACAACATATTTTACTTCTCAGAGCAGTTGTGTATCTTTTACAATCAAGCAAAACACAACAAAAATGTAACAAACAGCCAAAAATGAGGGCAAAGTGTAATAAATAAACACCTACAATATGATTTATTATCATGTACAAATCTGCTTCCACTTCTGCCCCGCCCACTCTGCTTTGTTCCTGGTCTGAGCTGCCGTGACCTAGATTGTCCTAAGAACTCCTATAATACCCAAAAGCACAGAATTCGAACATTGAAATACTTTGTATACCAATGCTTATTAATTTAAAACCTCTTCTCACTCCGGCACTTACCAAAGGCATGCGGTAAATTTAGGCCTGCGCTTATAAATTTGAGTGTGATGTAAGGATACCATCATGAAAAGCACATTTAATAAAAAAAGAACGTTATTATGGTCTTACCTTTACTTATAAATGAAGTCCATGCACAGTTCCTTCTGATCAAAAGCATCGATAACTTGTTTATAGAAGTCTTCCTTATCTTTCTTCAGTCTTTAAAGTCTCTCTGTCTCGATGGAGATCTTCCTTTATTACCTCCTGCTTCCATTGAAAGTCCAGTTTTATTTTAGATATGTAATCCTCCATGTTAAAAGTGCAAGCGAAAGGAAAAAATAAACGATCGCTGCTCACTCTTGCTGCTTGTTGTCACTTCTTCTGCAGCCGAGTAGTCGCAAGAAGGATCACTAGCGCCCTCTACCACCAGGAGGCGGGAGTCATTTAATGACTCATATTTGACACACGCAGCTACGGTATATTAATAAAACATAGCGGCTAACTGTTCTTTTTAGCATATTCAATAGCTTGGACCTTAAAGGCCTACTGAAAGCCACTACTAGCGACCACGCAGTCTGATAGTTTATATATCAATGATGAAATATTAACATTGCAACACATGCCAATATGGCCGCTTTAGTTTACTAAATTACCATTTTAAATTTCCCGCAGAGTTTCCTGTTGAAAATGTCGCAGAACATTTTAGCCCAGCACCACTTACGGCTAAAAGTCGTCTCTTTTCCTCGCATAATCACACAGTCATTTGGACATCTGTGTTGCTGAATCTTTTGCAATTTGTTCAATGAATAATGGAGACGTCAAAGAAGAATGCTGTTGGTGGAAAGCGGTGGATTGCAGCCGCCTTTAGCACCGAAACACAGCCGGTGTTTCTTTGTTTGTTGTGAAGCTTTAACACAGAGCAGTCAAGCGAACATGTTTCTCTTCGTCAACCAGCAAGTTTTTGGATGGGAAAATTGTGATATTAAATCGGCTCTTACCGGAGACTTGATTGGATTATGCACGCTTCTCTTGCAGCTGTCAAAAAGGCAGCTGTGATCTTGGCTTCTCTGAGAGACACTGGCGTTCACCGCAGCCCTTTGACTTTAAGGTACGACTTTATAATCTCACTAAAACACCATTAACACAAAGGGCAGATAAGGGATTTTCCAGAATTATCCTAGTAAATGTGTCTAATAACATCTGAATCGCTCACACTGCCGTCGCCTTGAGCTGGCACCTTTTTTTTAATGCTTCACTCTAACTTTCCTCATCCTTGAATCTTTCATCCTTGCTCAAATTAATGGGGAACTCGTCGCTTTCTCGGTCCGAATTGCACTAGCTGCTGGTGGCTATGATTATAAACAATGTTCAGATGTGAGGAGCTCTACAACCCGTGACGTTACGCACACATCGTCTGCTACTTCCGGTACAGGCAAGGCTTTTTTATTAGCGACCAAAAGTTACGAACTTTATTGTTGATGTTCTCTACTAAATCCTTTCAGCAAAAACATGGCAATATCGCAAAATAATGAAGTATGACACATAGAATGGAGCTGCTATCCCCGTTTAAATAAGAACATCTCATTTCAGTAGGCCTTTAAATCCTACTGAATAGCTCTTAATCTTCCCTTTATGCAATTTCAAATGATTAAAATCAGCCTCCTCCATTTTGAAAATGATGACAGGTGAAGTGTCACTCGTGACGTGACGAGTTTGACCCGGTGGAAATTCTAGGCATATGCTAATTATTTTGCGAAACAAGTTTGACCCGGAGGAAATTCTACACATGCGCTAATAAAAAATAATATTTTGCGAAACGAGTTTGACCCGAAAGTAATTCTAGGCAGGCGCATACTATATACCCGGCGGCAATTCAAGGAAATACGGTAGTTCTGTCAGGCTTGGACATGGATGGTGTGTGCTCCTTCGACGCAGCGGGATTACAGGACGAGCCAGGCGTGAATATCTTGCCAATTGTATTGTACCATATGTCCCGGCAAGAAATCTGCGTTCAAAAGACTCCGGCTTATTAGTGATTCCTAGAGCCCAAAAAAGTCTGCGGGCTATAGAGCATTTTCCGTTCGGGCTCCAGTACTCTGGAATGCCCTCCCGGTAACAGTTCGAGATGCCACCTCAGTAGAAGCATTTAAGTCTCACCTTAAAACTCATTTGTATACTCTAGCCTTTAAATAGACCTCCTTTTTAGACCAGTTGATCTGCCGCTTCTTTTCTTTCTCCTATGTCCCCCCCTCCCTTGTGGAGGGGGTCCGGTCCAATGACCATGGATGAAGTACTGGCTGTCCAGAGTCGAGACCCAGGATGGACCGCTCGCCTGTGTATCGGTTGGGGACATCTCTACGCTGCTGATCCGCCTCCGCTTGACATGGTTTCCTGTGGACGGGACTCTCGCTGCTGTCTTGGAGCCACTATGGATTGAACTTTCACAGTATCATGTTAGACCCGCTCGACATCCATTGCTTTCGGTCCCCTATGGGGGGGGGTTTCCCACATCTGAGGTCCTCTCCAAGGTTTCTCATAGTCAGCATTGTCACTGGCGTCCCACTGGATGTGAATTCTCCCTGCCCACTGGGTGTGAGTTTTCCTTGCTCTTTTGTGGGTTCTTCCGAGGATGTTGTAGTCGTAATGATTTGTGCAGCCCTTTGAGACATTTGGGATTTGGGGCTATATAAATAAACATTGATTGATAATAAACATTAAATTCAGGTACATGTTTTTTTATTCAAACACTATAATCAAACTAAGGGCGCTCACAAGGAGGTATAAAACTTGGCTACAATACTTAAAACAAAACAGCACAATGGCATGACTATATACAAACAAAACAAAACTAGCACAATGGCATGAATACAAAAACGTACACGGCATGGAACTGTGGACGAGGACGTGAAGGTCTGACCAGCATGGGTAGGGTGCGTGCGCATGTGAAGATCCCAGAACGATGAACAGAAAAAGAGTGACTTAAGTAGCTGTGATGATTAGTGAGAACAGGGAGGTGACATCACAGGTGAGAAGTAACGAGTTGGCATGGAAACAAACAAAACCAGGAAGTGCAAAACGTGACTGAATGTCCAAAATGAAAACCAAACATGGTCCATAGGTGTGACAAGTTCAAGACTTACTTATTTGAAAACAGCACTGCACATCATAATGGTGGCGACACTTTTGATGTTAAAGATAAAAAAAATGATGTTGAACGTTCGGCAGGCTGGATTGAAAGTCATAACGGCCCAGGTCCGTCTTAGACACGTAATAAAGGTGTTTGTCAAATCCCCTGATAGTTTTCATGCTAAACTGCCTCGACCTTTCCTAAAAATATGCTAAAGAAAAACCACTTAAAGCCTTGTCCAATTGTTTACTGAAAAAAAAAACAATCCATGTTTAAATAACTTTTACCTGCAAATGAATAAAATCTCCAAATATCCTTGACTTCGAATAATCAGTATTGGCCTTGAAAAACTCATATCAGTCGACGTCTAGTTTGTACCGTAGCACTTTAATATTTATTTCAATGAAAAATGCGTCGCAAATCAAATCTGATATAATTTTTTCTGCCGGGCGTTGTGTCCTACGCTTCCTGAACGCACCGTACAAGTCCGGCTTCTTTTCTCCGTGTATAGAACCCTCACTGTTTTAAGAGAGCGCAGCCTTCAGGTTTCAATGTGTCCCAGAAGTGCGCCGGGACAGGCCCCTGCTCGCTCTTCCCGCATCACAGCTGCAGGCCATCATCAATCAGCGCACCTGGGTCTGATGAGGGCAGACAGCATAAAGACCAGCGGACCTGAAGATCCAGTGCCGGAACGTAAGTAAGCATCTCGTCTCTGGATTTCCTCCGCGTACTTGCTCTCTCTGTGCTCTCCCTCTGCCCTCGTCTTATGTCCTCTGTGTTCCCCGCAGTGTTTCCTCTGTTTCGATTGGACTTTGGACCGCTTCCCTCGATCCCCGACCCCCGCTTGGACACGGACGTCGTCGCCTCTCGCTTGCCCACAGACTCTTCTTTGCCTTGCCCCTCTGGTCTGTCGAAGGACTCGTCCAACACGTACACACAACAAACTCTGGTAACATCCACATTGTTAATTCCTCACATGGTCTTGCACCATTCACAAAGGGTAGCATACACACCCCAACGCAGAGTCAGTTTCAATAAACCTATTGAACTGATTCCTGCCGTAATGTCGTCTCCTTCCCCCGCCGTACGTAACACAATGTGTGCAATTTAATATCTTGATTGAGAAGACAGCAATTTGTCTGGACAAGTTTAGATTGGGGAAGGTCGTTAATGTCTCTTGTTTTCATGTTAGCATTTAAGCTAGCCAGCTGGCACCAGTCAGTCTGTGAGTTTATGAAAGGGCAGTTATCAATCACGGTTTTCCGATCATTTGCCATCTCCGGGTTGGGGAGGAGACCCTGCCCCAAGTGGAGGAGTTCAAGTACCTAGGAGTCTTGTTCACGAGTGAGGGAAGAGTGGATCGTGAGATCGACAGGCGGATCGGTGCGGCGTCTTCAGTAATGCGGACGTTGTACGGATCCGTTGTGGTGAAGAAGGAGCTGAGCCGGAAGGCAAAGCTCTCAATTTACCGCTCGATCTACGTTCCCATCCTCACCTATGGTCATGAGCTTTGGGTCATGACCGAAAGGATAAGATCACGGGTACAAGCGGCCCAAATGAGTTTGGGTCTCTCCCTTAGAGATAGGGTGAGAAGCTCTGCCATCCGGGAGGAACTCAAAGTAAAGCCGCTGCTCCTCCACATGGAGAGGAGCCAGATGAGGTGGTTCGGGCATCTGGTCAGGATGCCACCCGAACGCCTCCCTAGGGAGGTGTTTAGGGCACGTCCAACCGGTAGGAGGCCACGGGGAAGACCCAGGACACGTTGGGAAGACTATGTCTCCCGGCTGGCCTGGGAACGCCTCGGGATCCCCCGGGAAGAGCTAGACGAAGTGGCTGGGGAGAGGGAAGTCTGGGTTTCCCTGCTTAGGCTGTTGCCCCCGCGACCCGACCTCGGATAAGCGGAAGATGATGGATGGATAGGTTTTCCGATCATTTTAATTTAAAAATCATTATTGCCACTCATTCGACAACCTTGTTCCCAAAACAACGACCAAGAGACCCGTTCATATTTTATTGTTTTTGTTTTTCCTCATCACCTCTGCAGTCCACTTACGTGCCTGTAACCGTGGTTACGCAGCATCACCGGGTTACAACATCCTCACCGGCGGGCGGGTCATGAAAAGGCGAAGACCAGCAGGCCGAGGCTCAGCACGACGAGCCGTGAGGTCAAGGGCGAGGCGGAGCTCCCGTCGTCGCCGAGGCAAGTGTTCCTCCTCAAGCAGACGTTCTGCTCACAGTACGCACCTGCGTGCAGACACCACGTCACCACCGCGCCGTCGCTCCACCGTCATCGTGTGCGTGTTTACCTTCAAAGTCCTTGCTGCACTCGCAGCGCACAAAGTCCACGCAAGTCCCGCCGTTCTGGCAAGTCCGAGTCTCGTCGCACACGTTGACTGGGGTGGATTAGTTGGATTGATTAATTGCGACGTGAATTAGGCCCCTCCCCCTTCGGCACCTACCTGTGCATCCAACTCCGGGCCCTCTCCACGTGTACCCGGGCAGACAGGAGTCGCAGCGTCTCCCGGCGGCGCCCTCCTTGCACTGGCACGATCCCGACTGAGAGCAGTGTGGAGACGAGCTGCCACTGGCGTCGCACTCGCACTCTGACCATGACACAAATGTTAAATCCGCAAGCCCCGCCCCCTGCTTCTGAACGCCGAGTGCGTGGTACTGACCCACACACACGTTCTGGTCCTCCAGGGCCAGCGATTGGTTTCTGTAGTAACCCAGTCGACAGTACTGGCACCTGTTTCCTCGCGTGTTGTGTTTACAGCTCACGCACGTCACCACGTTCAGGAAGTCGATGAAGCTGCAGCGGTTGGAGTGTGCGTTACACTCGCAGTCTGACACACACACACACACACACACACACACACACACAAGGCATTAGCAACGACGCTAACACGTTTGGTAAAAACGTTTACCGTATTTCCTCGAATTGCCGCCAGGGCGCTAATTATTTTAAAACCTCTTCTCACTTCGGCACTTACCAAAGGCATGCAGTAAAAAAATTGAGTGTGATGTAAGGATACCATCATGAAAAGCACATTTAATAATTTAAAAAAAAACAACGTTATTATGGTCTTACGGGCTTTCACGGTGGCAGAGGGGTTAGTGCGTCTGCCTCACAATACGAAGGTCCTGCAGTCCTGGGTTCAAATCCAGGCTCGGGATCTTTCTGTGTGGAGTTTGCATGTTCTCCCCGTGAATGCGTGGGTTCCCTCCGGGTACTCCGGCTTCCTCCCACCTCCAAAGACATGCACCTGGGGATAGGCCCCTCCCACTTCCAAAGACATGCACCTGGGGATAGGCCCCTCCCACTCCCAAAGACATGCACCTGGGGATAGGTTGATTGGCAACACTAAATTGGCCCTAGAGTGTGAATGTTGTCTGTCTATCTGTGTTGGCCCTGCGATGAGGTGGCGACTTGTCCAGGGTGTACCCTGCCTTCCGCCCGATTGTAGCTGAGATAGGCGCCAGCGCCCCCCGCGACCCCGAAAGCGAATAAGCGGTAGAAAATGGATGGATGGATGGATTATGGTCTTACCTTTACTTATAAATGAAGTCCATGCCAGCTCCTTCTAATCAAAAGCATTGGTTACTTGTTTATAAAAGTCTTCCTTATCTTTCTTCAGTTTTAAAAGTCTCTCCGTCTCGATGGAGATCTTCCTTTGTTACCTCCTGCTTCCATTGAAAGTCCAGTTTAGAAAACTGCTATCAGTTAGCTCGGCTCCTCACGTGCGGGCGACGACAGAATTATCCTCGGACAACTCCCCCTCCCTTTCTGCTCCGTGGGTGATCTCTTTATCCCACCTCTTCCACCATGAAGTGTTATTGTATAAATAATACACTGGGTATTTAGGACTGGAACATGCTTTATTTCAGCCCGGTTGTTTACATAGCCAACATAGGAGTAGTGGTGTTACATCCTAAAGGGTCCGTCGTGCACCACTCCCCCCCTTCCCCCGCGTCAAATCCGTTCCCAGCACATATCACGTCACTCGTTGTCACTTCTTCTGCAGCCGAGTAGTCACAAGAAAGATCACTAGCGCCCTCTACCACCAGGAGGCGGTAGTCATTTAATGACTCATATTTGACACACGCAGCTACGGTATATTAATAAAACATAGCTGCTTACTGTTTTTTTTTTTAGCATACTTGTATTCAATAGCTTGGACCTTAAATCCTACTGAACAGCTCTTAATCTTCTTCCCTTTACGCGATTTCAAATGATTGAATTCAGCCTCCTCCATTTTGAAAATATTGACAGGGGAAGTGTCACTTGTGACGTCACGAGTTTGACCCGGCGGTAATTCAAGGCAGGCGGCAATTCAAGGAAATACGGTAGCCTTAATATAATGCTAACACAGCTGACGTGACGGTAACATGCTAACATTCAGGTTTGAATGCTAAAAATACAGTAAAACACATGGTATAGAATGTGTCATAGCATGCTAACGTAATAACACAATGCTAACAGAGTGGTAAGAACTGTAATAATATTAGAATACTAATAGTACTAAAGTTAAATAAATTGCTAACAATGGTATAGTAATAAACATAGTATTTAAATATAACATGGTTGTGCCACGTGAAGATAATGGTAATAACACAGTAATAACATGATAATACACACCTCTAACTTATTAACCATCCTGATTAGTTGACAGTCAGTAAGGTGGAACCACTACACAACTATGGACCTTGTCATGGCATCCTTCTAGAGGGTCAGAACCACTGGGAGGGGTCTAATTGTTGAAGGGTAGGGGGTGGTGACAGTCTTACCCTGGAAGGTGACATAGGCAATTTTGGACAGTTGACTGGTCTTTGGTCCTCCCGGAATCAGAATCTTTTGGGTCGCTTGAGACGCAAAACAAGATGGTAACCATGGCTATGTGTCAGCAGGACTGCTATTTCTACAACTCATGCTAATGCTAGGTTTTGTGTTACCTTTTTTCTCATATTCTTTTTCACCTTTCTCTTTTTTCTTTGAAGCTCCTTTGCGTTTGGACTCGGCAGCTGTTAAAAGAATGAATCCAGTCTGTCCACTCATCGCGACGACATTTCATGGTATGTCTCAGGAAAACAACTTTACGTAAATAATTTGTCACCTTTTTTGTCTGTTTGCTCCTCTGTCCTCCGTTTGTCTTTGTCTTCTTCCTTCTTTTGAGCTGGTGAAGGATCTAATTTTGGTTTGTTGATTGTTGGAAGAGAATCAAGGCTTGAACCTAGCTCTTCTTTCTTCTGACCTGGTGAAGAATCTAAACTTGGTTGATTGACTGTTGGAGGAGAATCAGGGCTTGAACCTAGCTCTTCTTTCTTCTGACCTGGTGAAGAATCTAATCTTTGTTCAGTCACAGTAGGGGTAGAATCTGGGCTTGAATCCAGCTCTTCTTTCTTCTGACCTGGTGAAGAATCTAATCTTGGTTCAATGACAATTGGAGGAGAATCAGGGCTGGGACCCAACTCAGGAGCTTCAGGATTTATTTCCAAAGAGTCTGGGCCAGGCAACCCAGTTCTTCCCTTATCTGTTTGACTTATCTCTCCTTCTGCTAAGTCTGAATCCAAGCTACTGTCAACTGATTTAGAAGCAGGATCTGGATTTGAATCCTCTGTTCCAGGAGGTGTATCAGGGCCAGTCAAATCCAGTTCCTCTGGAAAAGGGAAGGTGAAGTCGACTGGAGCCAGGTCACCAGCCGGCTCAGACCAATTTGGACCAACCTGTGCAACTTCTCCAAATTTAAAAGCAGATATGTTCATAGGTACATCAGGAACTTGGGGGAGCACTTCAAGAGGATATACTTCAGATGGGAGTCTAGCAGAAGGAGATACTTTGGAAGGGGAATTTTCTTCAGGAGATCTGTCAACAGCAATTTCATCACGAGTATCTCCTTCAAGTGGAGTTTCATCTTCACTAGGAGGTTGCATGGTGGTAGGTCTTTCAGGTGGACCATTTATCTTGGTGGACTGAGTATCAGGGGTGACATCAAGGGAGGCTAAATCAGGCGTTGGTAACTTAAGAAGTGTTTCATTGGTGGAAGGTACATCAGCAGGTCCACCAGGAGAAGGAGCAACAGCAGAAGGTACATTAGCAAGAGAAACATCAGTAGCTTCAATGGGGAGTAGGTCATCAGGAAGATATCCATCAGGAGAAGGTCCGTTAAAAGTTGGAACATCAAAAGTAGGTGGAGCATTTCCATCAGGAGAAGATAATTCAGTAGTTGCAATATCTCCAGAGAGGACCATGTTGTCAGACTTTGTTACTTCCCATGCCGATGTCGTGACTGGTGGAGCTCCACTAGAACGTAGAACTGTACGTACGATGCTGGATGTACCAGTCTCTGGAGGGACAAAGTCTGTGCTTTGCGGTGACAAGTTGGAGTTAGGGGAAGTCACTTGGTCAGAAATGACCTCAGAGTCAGTACTGCTCTTTGGACTGGTGTTGCTGTTTGTGGTACCGGAGGTACCGATCGTGGTCCTTAGAGCCAGGGTTTCTGCTAGAATAGAAAATGGATTGTCTGTCCTCGGTCCTGCGACACTGCCAAGGTCAAAAAGCCTATCAAGACCTGGGGTGCTAACTGTACTACTGACAGCACTAATGACAGGAGGCGCGGCCCCTGTTGTCCAAGAAACAACGTCACCAGAAACTTCCAAAGTAGTCGCTGACTTTGAAGTATCAGAGTCCTCAACAATGGTAGTCTGCAAGCTAGAGCTAGAAGACTGTGTTGTAGTACTTCCCTCCTTTGTCACCATAGTGCTAGCGTCAGTTGAAGAAGTGTCAATAATAGAACTGTAAGCATTTGAAGTAGAATCAGCTGTAGTCCAGCTAGAAAACTTGTCACTAGTAGAAGGCATCAAAGGATCAGTAGTGTCCTTGTTGGTAACAGTAGAAGTCTTTAAAGTGTCAGTTGTGTCCTTAACAGTAATGGTAGAAGTCATCAAAATATTAGTAGCGTCCGTAGGGATACTAGAAGAAGTCTTTAAAATATCAGTAGTGTATATCTTGGTAATAATGGAAGTCATCAAAGTATCAGTAGTGTCCGTAGCAGTAATAGTAGAAGTCATTGAAGTATCAATAGTGTCCTCAGCAGTAACAGTAGTAGAAGCAGTGTCAGTGGTAGAAGTAGTCCAAGTATCAGTCATGTCGACAGTAACAATAGTAGAAGCAGTGTCAGTGGTAGAAGTAGTCCAAGTATCAGTCATGTCGACAGTGTCAGTGGTAGAAGTAGTCCAAGTATCAGTCATGTCGACAGTAACAATAGTAGAAGCGTCAGTGATTCCACGCGATGAAGCAGAAGTTCTATCAGAGTTTGAGTCATCAGCCGCTGTCAGAGAAGAACATGTGCGTCTTTTTAGTCAATTTGTCTTTTCTGCAAAATGCACAAATAGAACACACAAAAAACAAGATAAAATACACACAATTCCAAACAGAAAAGTTAAACTAGATGTTTTTTTCCGTACGATAAACACTGAGAATTCATGTTGGGTTTTCAACAAGAAACTAAAGCTTTTTGCAGAAGTACAAGCTCAAGTTGAAACCTGTCTTTGCTAAAACTCACCACCACATTAAACACTTCACCAAAGCTCCTTCACAACCTCTCGCATGACCTGGAACATATTTTAGAACCTCCTACATTAACCTGAAACGTCTTTTAGAACCTTTAACATCCTTTGGAATCTCATATAAAATCTTATAAACTATTGAAACCATCCATTTCAACATCTTACATGAACTGAGGTATCATTTTAAAACACATATGTGACCTGGAACACTTAGAACCGCATTCATGACCTGGTAACTTCCTTTAAAACCTCATGCATGACCATGAACATCCTTTGGGACCTCATGCATGACCTAGAACATATTTTCAAACCTCCTACATTAACCTGAAACTTCTTTTAGAACCTTTAACATCCTTTGGAATCTCATATAAAATCTATTGAGACCATCCATTTCGACATTTTACATGAACTGAGGTATCATTTTAAAACACATATGTGACCTGGAACACTTAGAACCGCATTCATGACCTGGTAACTTCCTTTAGAACCTCATGCATGACTGTGAACATCCCTTAGGACCTCATGCATGACTGTGAACATCCTTTAGAACCTCATACACAACCACATACATGAATGGGAACATCCTTTTGAACCACATACAAGACGTGGGACCTCCTTTAGAACCACATACAGGAACTGAAGCAACCATTTAGAATCTAATACATGACCTGGGACCTCCTTTAGAACCACATACAGGAACTGAAGCAACCATTTAGAATCTAATACATGACCTGGGACCTCCTTTAGAACCATATACACAACCACATACAGGAACTGAAGAAATCATTTAGAACCTAATACATGATCTGGAACCTCCTTTAGAACATCTTATAAAACCTATCAAATTATCAAGACCATACATTTGAACCTGGAATATAATTTTGAATCATATACGTGACCTAGAACACTTAGAACATTGTGCATGATCTGGTAACATCCTTTAGAACATAATGAATGACAGTAAACATCCTTTAGATCTTCATACACGACCACATACATGACTGGGAACAACCCTTCAGAACCTAATACACGACCTGGAAGATCCCTTAGAACCTCATTTATAACCACATATTGAACAACCCTTTATAACCTTACACATGAACTGGAATCTCAATCAGAACCACATACATGACTGTGGACATCCTTCAGAACCTTCAAAACTATCCCATACATGACCTAGTACAACTCTTTAGAGCCTAATACATGATCTGCAACCTTCTTTAGAACTCTGCATATGACCTGAAACATGCTTTAGAACTCCACCAATGACCTGGAATGTCCTTTAGAGCCCCACACATGACCTGGAACGTTCTTAGAAGGCCCACACATGACCTAGAACCACCTTAAGAATCTCATACACAACCACATACATGACATGGAACCTCCTTTAGAATGTCACATATGACCTGGAACATCCTTAGAACCTTATACATGATCTGGAATAGGGATGTCAAAACACTTTTAACTTAACAAAAATGTCTGTTTTATAAATGAATGCATAATTATATATATATATATATATATATATATATATATTGCTAAAAGTATTTGGCCACCCATCCAAATGATCAGAATCAGGTGTCCTAATCAGCTCAGTGTTTTCCAGTTTGGAACTGTCATGGGATGCCACCTGTGCAACAAATCCAGTCGTGAAATTTCCTCGCTCCTAAATATTCCAAAATAAACATTTGGCTTTATTTTGGAAGAGTTTGGGAACAACAGCAACTCAGACACCAAGTGGTAGGCCACGTAAACTGACAGAGAGGGGTAAAACTCCACATATGACCTGGAACTCCCTTTAGAAACTCCTACACAACCTGGAACATCCTTTAAAACTCCACATATGACCTGGAACTCCCTTTAGAACCTCCTACACAACCTGGAACATCCTTTAAAACTCCACATATGACCTGGAACTCCCTTTAGAACCTCCTACACAACCTGGAACATCCTTTAAAACTCCACATATGACCTTGAACTCCCTTTTAAAACCTCCTACACAACCTGGAACATCCTTTAAAACTCCACATATGACCTGGAACTCCCTTTAGAACCTCCTACACAACCTGGAACATCCTTTAAAACTCCACATATGACCTGGAACTCCCTTTAGAACCTCCTACACAACCTGGAACATCCTTTAAAACTCCACATATGACCTTGAACTCCCTTCAGAAACTCCTACACAACCTGGAACATCCTTTAAAACTCCACATATGACCTGGAACTCCCTTTAGAAACTCCTACACAACCTGGAACATCCTTTAAAACTCCACATATGACCTGGAACTCCCTTTAGAACCTCCTACACAACCTGGAACATCCTTTAAAACTCCACATATGACCTTGAACTCCCTTCAGAAACTCCTACACAACCTGGAACGTCCTTTAAAACTCCACATATGACCTGGAACTCCCTTTAGAATCTCCTACACAACCTGGAACATCCTTTAAAACTCCACATATGACCTGGAACTCCCTTTAGAAACTCCTACACAACCTGGAACATCCTTTAAAACTCCACATATGACCTGGAACTCCCTTTAGAAACTCCTACACAACCTGGAACATCCTTTAAAACTCCACATATGACCTTGAACTCCCTTCAGAAACTCCTACACAACCTGGAACGTCCTTTAAAACTCCACATATGACCTGGAACTCCCTTTAGAAACTCCTACACAACCTGGAACATCCTTTAAAACTCCACATATGACCTGGAACTCCCTTTAGAAACTCCTACACAACCTGGAACATCCTTTAAAACTCCACATATGACCTGGAACTCCCTTTAGAACCTCCTACACAACCTGGAACATCCTTTAAAACTCCACATATGACCTGGAACTCCCTTTAGAACCTCCTACACAACCTGGAACATCCTTTAAAACTCCACATATGACCTGGAACTCCCTTCAGAACCTCCTACACAACCTGGAACATCCTTACAAACTCCACATATGACCTGGAACTCCCTTTAGAACCTACTACACAACCTGGAACGTCCTTTAAAACTCCACATATGACCTGGAACTCCCTGTAGAACCTCCTACATACCTGGAATGTCCTTTAAAACTCCACATATTACCTGGAACTCCCTTTAGAACCTCCTACATAACCTGGAACATCCTTTAAAACTCCACATATGACCTGGAACTCCCTTTAAAACCTCCTACACAACTTGGAACATCCCTTAAAACTCCACATATGACCTGGAACTCCCTTTAAAACCTCCTACACAACTTGGAACATCCCTTAAAGCTCCACATATGACCTGGAACTCCCTTTAGAACCTCCTACACAACATGGAACATCCTTTAAAACTCCACATATGACCTGGAACTCCCTTTAGAACCTCCTACACAACCTGGAACATCCTTTAAAACTCCACATATGACCTGGAACTCCCTTTAGAACCTCCTACACAACCTGGAACGTCCTTTAAAACACCACATATGACCTTGAACTCCCTTCAGAAACTCCTACACAACCTGGAACATCCTTTAAAACTCCACATATGACCTGGAACTCCCTTTAGAAACTCCTACACAACCTGGAACATCCTTTAAAACTCCACATATGACCTGGAACTCCCTTTAGAACCTCCTACACAACCTGGAACATCCTTTAAAACTCCACATATGACCTGGAACTCCCTTTAGAACCTCCTACACAACCTGGAACATCCTTTAAAACTCCACATATGACCTTGAACTCCCTTTTAAAACCTCCTACACAACCTGGAACATCCTTTAAAACTCCACATATGACCTGGAACTCCCTTTAGAACCTCCTACACAACCTGGAACATCCTTTAAAACTCCACATATGACCTGGAACTCCCTTTAGAACCTCCTACACAACCTGGAACATCCTTTAAAACTCCACATATGACCTTGAACTCCCTTCAGAAACTCCTACACAACCTGGAACATCCTTTAAAACTCCACATATGACCTGGAACTCCCTTTAGAAACTCCTACACAACCTGGAACATCCTTTAAAACTCCACATATGACCTGGAACTCCCTTTAGAACCTCCTACACAACCTGGAACATCCTTTAAAACTCCACATATGACCTTGAACTCCCTTCAGAAACTCCTACACAACCTGGAACGTCCTTTAAAACTCCACATATGACCTGGAACTCCCTTTAGAATCTCCTACACAACCTGGAACATCCTTTAAAACTCCACATATGACCTGGAACTCCCTTTAGAAACTCCTACACAACCTGGAACATCCTTTAAAACTCCACATATGACCTGGAACTCCCTTTAGAAACTCCTACACAACCTGGAACATCCTTTAAAACTCCACATATGACCTTGAACTCCCTTCAGAAACTCCTACACAACCTGGAACGTCCTTTAAAACTCCACATATGACCTGGAACTCCCTTTAGAAACTCCTACACAACCTGGAACATCCTTTAAAACTCCACATATGACCTGGAACTCCCTTTAGAAACTCCTACACAACCTGGAACATCCTTTAAAACTCCACATATGACCTGGAACTCCCTTTAGAACCTCCTACACAACCTGGAACATCCTTTAAAACTCCACATATGACCTGGAACTCCCTTTAGAACCTCCTACACAACCTGGAACATCCTTTAAAACTCCACATATGACCTGGAACTCCCTTCAGAACCTCCTACACAACCTGGAACATCCTTACAAACTCCACATATGACCTGGAACTCCCTTTAGAACCTACTACACAACCTGGAACGTCCTTTAAAACTCCACATATGACCTGGAACTCCCTGTAGAACCTCCTACATACCTGGAATGTCCTTTAAAACTCCACATATTACCTGGAACTCCCTTTAGAACCTCCTACATAACCTGGAACATCCTTTAAAACTCCACATATGACCTGGAACTCCCTTTAAAACCTCCTACACAACTTGGAACATCCCTTAAAACTCCACATATGACCTGGAACTCCCTTTAAAACCTCCTACACAACTTGGAACATCCCTTAAAGCTCCACATATGACCTGGAACTCCCTTTAGAACCTCCTACACAACATGGAACATCCTTTAAAACTCCACATATGACCTGGAACTCCCTTTAGAACCTCCTACACAACCTGGAACATCCTTTAAAACTCCACATATGACCTGGAACTCCCTTTAGAACCTCCTACACAACCTGGAACGTCCTTTAAAACACCACATATGACCTTGAACTCCCTTCAGAAACTCCTACACAACCTGGAACATCCTTTAAAACTCCACATATGACCTGGAACTCCCTTTAGAACCTCCTACATACCTGGAACGTCCTTTAAAACTCCACATATGACCTGGAACTCCCTTTAGAACCTCCTACATAACCTGGAACATCCTTTAAAACTCCACATATGACCTGGAACTCCCTTTAGAACCTCCTACATACCTGGAACGTCCTTTAAAACTCCACATATGACCTGGAACTCCCTTTAGAACCTCCTACATAACCTGGAACATCCTTTAAAACTCCACATATGACCTGGAACTCCCTTTAAAACCTCCTACACAACTTGGAACACCCCTTTAAGCTCCACATATGACCTGGAATTCTCTTTAGAACCTCCTACACAACTTGAAACATCCCTTAAAGCTCCACATATGACCTGGAACTCCCTTTAGAACCTCCTACATACCTGGAACGTCCTTTAAAACTCCAGATATGACCTGGAACTCCCTTTAGAACCTCCTACACAACTTGGAACATCCTTTAAAACACCACATATGACCTTGAACTCCCTTCAGAAACTCCTACACAACCTGGAACATCCTTTAAAACTCCACATATGACCTGGAACTCCCTTTAGAACCTCCTACACAACCTGGAACATCCTTTAAAACACCACATATGACCTTGAACTCCCTTCAGAAACTCCTACACAACCTGGAACATCCTTTAAAACTCCACATATGACCTGGAACTCCCTTTAGAACCTCCTACACAACCTGGAACATCCTTTAAAACTCCACATATGACCTGGAACTCCCTTTAGAACCTCCTACACAACCTGGAATGTCCTTTAAAACTCCACATATGACCTTGAACTCCCTTTAGAAACTCCTACACAACCTGGAACATCCTTTAAAACTCCACATATGACCTGGAACTCCCTTTAGAACCTCCTACACAACCTGGAACATCCTTTAAAACTCCACATATGACCTGGAACTCCCTTCAGAACCTCCTACACAACCTGGAACATCCTTACAAACTCCACATATGACCTGGAACTCCCTTTAGAACCTACTACACAACCTGGGATGTCCTTTAAAACTCCACATATGACCTGGAACTGCCTTTAGAACCTCCTACACAACCTGGAACATCCTTACAAACTCCAGATATGACCTGGAACTCCCTTTAGAACCTCCTACACAACTTGGAACATCCCTTTAAAACTCCACATATGACCTGGAACTCCCTTTAGAACCTCCTACACAACCTGGAATGTCCTTTAAAACTCCACATATGACCTTGAACTCCCTTTAGAAACTCCTACACAACATGGAACATCCTTTAAAACTCCACATATGACCTGGAACTCCCTTTAGAAACTCCTACACAACCTGGAACATCCTTTAAAACTCCACATATGACCTGGAACTCCCTTTAGAACCTCCTACACAACCTGGAACATCCTTTAAAACTCCACATATGACTTGGAACTCCCTTTAGAACCTCCTACACAACTTGGAACACCTCTTAAAACTCCACCTATGACCTGGAACTCCCTTTAGAACCTCCTACACAACCTGGAACGTCCTTTAAAACTCCACATATGACCTGGAACTCCCTTTAGAACCTCCTACACAACTTGGAACACCTCTTAAAACTCCACCTATGACCTGGAACTCCCTTTAGAACCTCCTACACAACATGGAACGTCCTTTAAAACTCCACATATGACCTGGAACTGCCTTTAGAACCTCCTACACAACCTGGAACATCCTTACAAACTCCAGATATTACCTTGAACTCCCTTTAGAACCTCCTACACAACTTGGAACACCTCTTAAAACTCCACCTATGACCTGGAACTCCCTTTAGAACCTCCTACACAACCTGGAACATCCTTTAAAACTCCACATATGACCTTGAACTCCCTTTAGAACCTCCTCCATAACCTGGAACATCCTTTAAAACTCCACATATGACCTGGAATTCCCTTTAGAACCTCCTCCACAACTTGAAACATCCCTTAAAGCTCCACATATGACCTGGAACTCCCTTCAGAACCTCTTACACAACCTAGAACATCCTTTAAAACGCCACATATGACCTGGAACTCCCTTTAGAACCTCCTACACTACCTAGAACATCCTTTAAAACTCCACATATGACCTAGAACTCCAAATATTAACCATAACATATTTTACAACTTTATACATTTCTTGGAACCTCCAAAAGAACCGTGTACATGAGACCTGGGGCGTGCTTTAGAACAGCTAAATGACCCGTGGTGTCTTCTCATCACAATTGATTTGGATCATTCATTGTTCCAAATGCTTGTAGAACGTAGGACGAGATCAGACTAGAAGTCCTGTGTGTGCGTGTGTGACATCTTAGAGCAGACTAACACAGATTAAACACAGACTCACGCCACCTGTCACTGACTTAAGAGTTCTCCCTTAAAGCACTTGGCCACGCCCACTTCCAACACTATGATGAGCTCCACCCCTTCTAGAACGTACACACTCACAAATGTAAATACTTACCACTGGCTGTTGTCTGTGCCGCTTCACCTAAAAGCAAACATCAAATGTAATTTAATAGAAGAATACATATCGATCTGTTCTAAAATGTGCGACGTACAAGCGTTGGCCGTGCCCTTGGGCAAGGGCAGGAAGGTTCCGGGCCTCCAACTGCTGGGGGTGAACTCTGAATTGCAGCGCTCGCAGTCCTGTCCAGCCGTGTTGTGTTCACAGTCGCACACGAGGGTGGCGTCGCGCGGTGAACAGCTCGATGCGTGCAGGTTGCATTGGCACCTGTTGCCATGGAAACAGACAAGCATGACGGCGGGCGGGGCGGGCGGCGTGGGCGAGGCCGGTGAAGAACTCGGCTAACCTGGCGGGTACGTCGATGTTGGAGACGGCGTAGAAGTACTTGAGCAGGTTGTCCCGCTGGACGTAGGTGCCGCCGAGCGCCGGGCGGAGGAGTCGCAGGCGGATGTTGGTGAAGGTGAAAAAGTCTCTCAGACCTTTGGTGGTCTCCATGCGGGTGTACAGGGCGTCCATGTTGATCAGCTTCGGGCCCGTGAACACTTGGAAGCGAGCCCGCACCTCAAACACCACCGTCTTCTCCTCCTGGGGGTTCAAACGGACGTCAGCGCCTCGCCTCTCGCTCGCAAACACTATTAAGTGATAAGACATGCATCTGGGGATAGGCCCCTCCCACCTCCAAAGAAATGCACCTGGGGAAAGGCCCCTCCCACCTCCAAAGAAATGCACCTGGGGATAGGCCCCTCCCACCTCCAAAGACATGCACCTTGGGATAGGCCCCTCCCACCTCCAAAGACATGCACCTGGGGATAGGCCCCTCCCACCTCCAAAGACATGCACCTGGGGATAGGCCCCTCCCACCAACAAAGACACGCACCTGGGGATAGGCCCCTCCCACCTCCAAAGACACGCACCTGGAGATAGGCCCCTCCCACCTCCAAAGACATGCACCTGGGGATAAGCCCCTCCCACCTCCAAAGACATGCACCTGGGGATAGGCCCCTCCCACCTCCAAAGACATGCACCTGGAGATAGGCCCCTCCCATCTCCAAAGACATGCACCTGGAGATAGGCCCCTCCCACTTCCAAAGACATGCACATGGGGATAGGCCCCTCCCACCTCCAAAGACATGCACCTGGGGATAGGCCCCTCCCACCTCCAAAGACATGCACCTGGGGATAGGCCCCTCCCACCTCCAAAGACATGCACCTGGGGATAGGCCCCTCCCACCTCCAAGGGCATGCACCTGGGGATAGGCCCCTCCCACCTCCAAAGACATGCTCCTGGGGATACGCCCCTCCCACCTCCAAAGACATGCACCTGGGGATAGGCCCCTCCCACCAACAAAGACATGCACCTGGGGATAGGCCCCTCCCACCAACAAAGACATGCACCTGGGGATAGGCCCCTCCCACCTCCAAAGACATGCACCTGGGGATAGGCCCCTCCCACCAACAAAGACATGCACCTGGGGATAGGCCCCTCCCACCTCCAAAGACATGCACCTGGGGATAGGCCCCTCCCACCTCCAAAGACATGCACCTGGGGATAGGCCCCTCCCACCTCCAAAGACATGCACCTGGGGATAGGCCCCTCCCACCTCCAAAGACATGCACCTGGGGATAGGCCCCTCCCACCAACAAAGACATGCACCTGGAGATAGGCCCCTCCCACCTCCAAAGACATGCACCTGGGGATAGGCCCCTCCCACCAACAAAGACATGCACCTGGGGATAGGCCCCTCCCACCTCCAAAGACATGCACCTGGGGATAGGCCCCTCCCACCTCCAAAGACATGCACCTGGGGATAGGCCCCTCCCACCTCCAAAGACATGCACCTGGGGATAGGCCCCTCCCACCAACAAAGACATGCACCTGGGGATAGGCCCCTCCCACCTCCAAAGACATGCACCTGGGGATACGCCCCTCCCACCTCCAAAGACATGCACCTGGGGATAGGCCCCTCCCACCTCCAAAGACATGCACCTGGAGATAGGCCCCTCCCATCTCCAAAGACATGCACCTGGAGATAGGCCCCTCCCACCTCCAAAGACATGCACCTGGGGATAGGCCCCTCCCACCAACAAAGACATGCACCTGGGGATAGGCCCCTCCTACCTCCAAAGACATGCATCTGGGGATAGGCCCCTCCCACCTCCAAAGACATGCACCTGGGGATAGGCCCCTCCCACCTCCAAAGACATGCATCTGGGGATAGGCCCCTCCCACCTCCAAAGACATGCACCTGGGGATAGGCCCCTCCCACCTCCAAAGACATGCACCTGGGGTTGTAGCGGACATGTTCACTTGCGGCTAAAAGTCGTCTCTTTTCACCGCATAATTACGCAGTCATTTGGACATCTGAGTTGCTGAATCTTTTGCAATGTGTTCAATCAATAATGGAGACGTCAAAGAAGAATGCTGTTGGTGGGAAGCGGTGGATTGCAGCTGCCTTTAGCAACCAAAACACAGCCGGTGTTTCTTTATTTGTTGTGAAGCTTTAACACAGAGCGGTCAAGCGAACATGTTTCTCTACGTCAACCGGCAAGTTTTTGGATGGGAAAATTGTGATATTTAGTCGGCTCTTACCGGAGACTTGAGTGGATTATGCACGCTTCTCTTGCAGCTGTCAAAAAGGCATCTGTGATCTTGGCTTCTCTGAGAGACACTGGCGTTCACCGCAGCCCTTTGACTTTAAGGTATGACTTTATAATCTCACTAAAACACTATTAACACAAAGGGCAGATAAGGGATTTTCCGGAATTATCCTAGTAAATGTGTCTAATTACATCTGAAACGCTCACACTACCGTTGCCTTTTTTTTTTTTTGTGCTTCACTCTAACTTTCCTCATCCACAAATCTTTCATACTCGCTCAAATTAATGGGAAAATCGTCGCTTTCTCAATCCGAATTGCACTTGCTGCTGGTGGTCATGATTTTAAACAATGTTCAGATGTGAGGAGCTCCACAACCCGTGATGTCACGCGCACATCGTCTGCTACTTCCGGTACAGGCAAGGCTTTTTTATTAGCAACCAAAAGTTGTGAACTTTATCATCGATGTTCTCTACTAAATCCTTTCAGCAAAAATATGGTGGAATGATGAAGTATGACACATAGAATGTTTCTCTACGTCAACCAGCAAGTTTTTGGATGGGAAAATTGTGATATTAAGTCGGCTCTTACCGGAGACTTGAGTGGATTATGCACGCTTCTCTTGCAGGTGTCAAAAAGGCAGCTGTGATCTTGGCTTCACTGGCGTTCACCGCAGCCCTTTGACTTTAAGGTATGACTTTAGAATCTCGCTAAAACACTATTAACACAAAGGGCAGATAAGGGATTTTCCGGAATTATCCCAGTAAATGTGTCTAATTACATCTGAAACGCTTACACTACCGTTGGCTTTTTTTTTTTTGTGCTTTACTCTAACTTTCCTCATCCACGAATCTTTCATATTCGCTCAAATTAATGGGAAAATCGTCGCTTTCTCGGTCCAAATCGCTCTAGCTGCTGGTGGCCATGATTTGTAAAAAAATGTTCAGATGTGAGGAGCTCCACAACCCGTGACATCACGCGCACATCGTCTGCTACTTCCGGTAAAGGCAAGGCTTTTTTATTAGCGACCAAAAGTTGGGAACTTTATCGTGGATGTTCTCTACTAAATCCTTTCAGCAAAAATATGGCAATATGGTGAAATGATGAAGTATGACACATAGAATGTTTCTCTACGTCAACCAGCGAGTTTTTGGATGGGAAAATTGTGATATTAAGTCGGCTCTTACCGGAGACTTGAGTGGAATATGCACACTTCTCTTGCAGGTGTCAAAGAGGCAGCTGTGATCTTGGCTTCACTGGCGTTCACCGCAGCCCTTTGACTTTAAGGTATGACTTTATAATCTCACTAAAACACTATTAACACAAAGGGCAGATAAGGGATTTTCCGGAATTATCCTAGTAAATGTGTCTAATTACATCTGAAACGCTTACACTACCGTTGCCTTTTTTTTTGTGCTTCACTCTAACTTTCCTCATCCACAAATCTTTCATATTCGCTCAAATTAATGGGAAAATCGTCGCTTTCTCGGTCCAAATCGCTCTAGCTGCTGGTGGCCATGATTTGTAAAAAAATGTTCAGATGTGAGGAGCTCCACAACCCGTGATGTCACGCGCACATCGTCTGCTACTTCTGGTACAGGCAAGGCTTTTTTATTAGCGACCAAAAGTTGGGAACTTTATCATCGATGTTCTCTACTAAATCCTTTCAGCAAAAATATGGCAAAATGATGAAGTATGACACATAGAATGGAGCTGCTATCCCCGTTTGAATAAGACAATCTCATTTCAGTAGGCCTTTAACCATAGGGCCACTGGAGGGCCCTCCAAATATACCAATTTCGTGTTGTGGTTTGTGCAGCCCTTTGAGACACTAGTGATTTAGGGCTATATAAGTAAACATTGATTGATTGATTGAGTTTCTCAGCTGTGGGCTGCAGCAGTATTGAGTGGTAATACACTTTTCCACCACTTGGTGCAGTAATGACGATATCAAACGAAACAGAAGAAGTCTGCAGATAAAGTCAGACAAGATTATTAAGCGCAAAAATGATGACAAAAGTGCCGAAGCTGCGTTTTTATTTGCCATGAAATTTTATTGACATTTAATTTAAGAAACATTATCTATTCAGGCACAACATAAATGTATTTGCATTTACTTTTGTTAACATTTGAGCGGGCCCCTGAGGTCAAAAAGGTTAAGAAGCTACGCTCTAATTAAATACTTGTACTTGACAACATGCTTACCTTTACTATCATGGAGATCTTTAACCAACAAGAGGTGGTCAGAGACACGAGAACAAGCTTGTCCAAAGTGTCCATTTATGACCAGTTGCTATTTTTTTAACGTTAGCTTTCTAATATTAGCACGCTAGCTTCTTTGGTCATTTTACAAGTATACACTTCAAATATATTGTTACTCGACAAAAAATACCTGTTAGCATGCGAACGTTTTTTTGCTAGCTTTTTTTTTAAAGCTAATTTACACTCCAGTCATATTTTGGTTCTTGTTGCCCGCTAAAGTTAGTACTTTTAAACATTTTTTTTTTTTGGTACTTGACTTATTTTACAGCTATTTTAGCATGCTAACATTAATATGTTAGATTTTTTTTAGCTAATTTAGCTGTTATACACCTCCAGTGTCATATTTTGGTATTTTACTAATGCTAACTGTAAGCATGCTATTGTTAGCATGTTAGCACACTAGCTTTTTTAGCTTGTTATTTTACGCAATCTGGCCCGTGTGCTAACTGTTAGCATTTAAGTTCGACTTTGGCTCGTCAGCATACACACGGAATATTTACCGAAATTGCATTTTTACTTATTTAAAAAACATTTTCTAATTGTGCGCTTGTTTTGAAGGACAAAACTACCAAAATGGCCCCCACATCAGTCTGTGGCCCTCAATGGAAAGATTAAGAAGCCATGCTCTGTACTTGACAACATGCTTACCTTTACTATCATGGAGATCTTTAACCAACAAGAGGTGGTCAGAGACACGAGAACAAGCTTGTCCAAAGTGTGGCCCCGGGGCCATTTACGACCGGTTGCTATTTTTTTAATATTAGCTTTCTAATATTAGCACGCTAGCTTCTTTGGTCTTTTTACAAGTATACACTTCAAATATATTGTTACTCGACGAATAATACCTGTTAGCATGCGAACATTATTTTGCTAGCTTTTTTTTTAAGCTAATTTAGACTCCAGTCCTATTTTGGTTCTTGTTGCACGCTAAAGTTAGTACTTTTAAACATTTTTTTTGGTACTTGACTCATCTTACAGCTATTTTAGCATGCTAACATTAATGTTAGATTTTTTTTGTGCTAATTTAGCTGTTATACACCTCCAGTGTCATATTTTGGTATTTTACTAATGCTAACTGTAAGTATGCTATTGTTAGCATGTTAGCACACTAGCTTTTTTAGCTCATTCTTTTGTTATTTTACGCAATCTGGCCCGTGTGCTAACTGTTAGCATTTAAGTTCGACTTTGGCTCGTCAGCATACACACGGAATATTTACCGAAATTGCATTTTGTACTTATTTAAAAAAAAAAAGATAATTGCGCTTGTTTTGAAGGACAAAACTACCAAAGTGGCCCCCGCATCAGTCTGTGGCCCTCAATGGAAACAGCTTGGGCACTCCTACGCCAGAACTTTGCTTTGAGAAATATGCTGCTGGATAGTGCTAGCTAGCAACAGCTAACTCCACACCCGAAACAAACTTGACAATTCATCAGAAAAAGACGGACGTCATTTTGACGGCCCACGACAAATACTTTGAACGATTTTCAAAAAGTAACGCAATAATTACTGTTAGAAAAATGGTGTAAATTGTGTGTGAATTATCAAAAAACTTTCCGATCTCTTTTATTTAATTGAGTAGTTGAGAGCTGTCCTTCTTCAACCAAGCAGGGTCTTGGGGTATTCCGCTGTGTACATTGGAATGCGACGAGAGGGGTTTTCTTTTGTCCTCAAAGACCTGCCGAAGCCGAGACCAGGACGAGCCCAAGCCCGAGGCATCGTCTTTCTTTTGTCTTCAATGTGACCGAAAACAATGACTGTTTATATACTCCCCATTCCAATTTTGCTGAGACCAGGACGAGCCCGGGCCCGAGGCATCGTCTTTCTTTTGTCTTCAATGTGACCGAAAACAATGACTGTTTATATACTCCCCATTCCTGTTTTGCCGAAGCTGAAACCAGGACGAGCCCAAGCCCGAGGCATCGTCTTTCTTTTGTCTTCAATGTGACCGAAAACAATGACTGTTTATATACTCCCCATTCCAATTTTGCTGAGACCAGGACGAGCCCGGGCCCGAGGCATTGTCTTCTTTTGTCTTCAATGTGACCGAAAACAATGACTGTTTATATATCCCCATTCCTGTTTTGCCGAAGCTGAAACCAGGACGAGCCCAAGCCCGAGGCATCGTCTTTCTTTTGTCTTCAATGTGACCGAAAACAATGACTGTTTATATACTCCCCATTCCTGTTTTGCCGAAGCTGAAACCAGGACGAGCCCAAGCCCGAGGCATCGTCTTTCTTTTGTCTTCAATGTGACCGAAAACAATGACTGTTTATATACTCCCCATTCCTGTTTTGCCGAAGCTGAAACCAGGACGAGCCCAAGCCCGAGGCATCGTCTTTCTTTTGTCTTCAATGTGACCGAAAACAATGACTGTTTATATACTCCCCATTCCTGTTTTGCCGAAGCTGAAACCAGGACGAGCCCAAGCCCGAGGCATCGTCTTTCTTTTGTCTTCAATGTGACCGAAAACAATGACTGTTTATATACTCCCCATTCCTGTTTTGCCGAAGCTGAAACCAGGACGAGCCCAAGCCCGAGGCATCGTCTTCTTTTGTCTTCAATGTGACCGAAAACAATGACTGTTTATATACTCCCCATTCCTGTTTTGCCGAAGCTGAAACCAGGACGAGCCCAAGCCCGAGGCATCGTCTTCTTTTGTCTTCAATTTGACCGACAACAGTGACTGTGTGTATGCTCCCCATTCCTGTTTTGACATGTGTCGTTGCCTAAACATTGAATATCTAAATAAAAGAGGAGACGAAAACCTTTTGGTCAGAGCTTGGTGCAGGAACTGTGCAAGGTGTACAGAGGCCATGTCTCTCCTCAGATCGGAGTCCAAATTTAAGTCTGTCTCTGTTTGATTCTTTGCCTTTTTGTCTTGTTGAATAGATGTCAACAGTGTTTGAACCTGACAATTACTTTCCCCGGTAACTAATTATATTTGGTAAACAGTAGTTCTGTTGGTAAGTCAGAGCTTGGTGCAGGAAATGTGCAAGGTGTACAGAGGCCATGTCTCTCCTCAGATCTGAGTCCAAATTTAAGTCTGTCTCTGTTTGATTCTTTGCCTTTTTGTCTTGTGTAATAGAAGTCAACAGTGTTGGAACCTGACAATTACTTTCCCCGGTAACTAATTACATTTGGTAAACAGTAATTCAATTACTTTTTGGGAAAAGTAATCATGATTAATTACTTTTTAAAGAAACCTGGACTTAATCAAGCTAACTACTTGAAGTCCTATGGTTTTGATGAAGATGAAGAATTGTCACCTTGGCCCCCACCCATCGGGAGTACTGCTCGGTACAGATGACCCGGGTCACGTTGCTGGGCGCCAAATCCGACACCCGTTTCGGCGGCATCCCGAACGTATCCATGCAGTCGTCAGCATAGAACTGGTACGGCTGCCACGTGACACCTGGCACAGGTAGTACAAGAACCGTGTGACTCCGCCCCCAGCTGTACTTCCGCGTCACATGACCTCACCTTTGTCCAGTGACTTCTCCAGGACCATGCTGGTGGGGCGGCCATATTCAAAGGTCACCACCAGGTCATCGACTACCTCCAGACTCTTGTTCCAGGATAGCGTGATGTTGGCCAATAGCGGCTCCGGATACTTGGACCATGTGACCGTCTGCCAGTAAGTGATGAGCCCTCCTCTTTCCCGGTCCCCCATCAGCTGGGGGGGGTGCGACAGGTCGGGACTGGAGGCGTCGCACTCATCGCTGCAGAGGTACGGGTTCTCCTACATGGACGGTGAAGACATGAGGACCACAGCCGGGGGGCGGGGGGGGGCCACACTGGCACCTACTCACCAGGGTGCAGAAGCGTTCAGGGGGGTTTCCACAGGTGACCCCGGGTGGATCCACTCTGATCTGCATGGTCTCTTTCATGTTTGTGGGCGGGGGCTGACAGGGGGCGAACTCCCATCTTGACTCCGCCTCCAAGTCTCCGAAGGTACGACACGAGTCATACTGACACCGACCCATCGCCACTAGCAGGAGGAGGAGAGGGAGGGGCTTTCGGCGCTCCATGGACGGGTCAGGTAGTTGTCCACGTCAGTCCATTGGGTCTACGGGTCCTCAAGGACCCCGGCTACCATGCTTCCCCGCTGACTACCGTGGTATTTGAACGGTCGTCATGGTTACCAGCTCCACCAGTCTCGTCGGAACTTCTGTCAATCAACACACACGGCATGCAACTTGTTAAGTTGGGGACGGACAAATCCAAGTTGAAAGTTTTGGAAGGATCCAATCACAGTCACGATACATACTTTATAATAATAGTACACATTTCAAATTCACTACTTTAACTAATAGTTTTGGTGAGAACTGATTATATAAACGTGCACATGCCAGGCAGTTCCCCCCATGAATGGTTTGTGCCAGAGCTTGGTCTGTAAGTCGGACCCGTTTCCAGTGAGGGTTGGACTCCGCCAAGGCTGCCCTTTGTCACCCATGCTGATCATAACTTTTATGGACTGGACTCTCGAGGCTGTGTTGGATCCACTATGGACTGAACTTTTCACAGTATCATGTTAGACCCGCTGCCCACATATGTGGTCCTCTCCAAGGTTCTCATAGTCCTCATTGTCACCGACGTCCCATTGGCTGTGAGTTTTCCTTGCCCTTATGTGAGCCTACCTAGGATGTCGTAGTGGTTTGTGCAGCCCTTTGAGACACTAGTGATTTAGGGCTATATAAGTAAACATTGATTGATTGAATTTCTATGCGCACTCAGAGTGTAACATGGATCAGTTTGGAGAGAGTGTTTGGCATTTTTCCCATCATCCCTTGTAATAAGTGGGGGCAGTCTTAATTTTCATTGGACGTTTTTTTTTTTAAATAATGTTCACAAAGTTCAATGAGCAGGACGTGTGAGGTGTGACCATATTTGTTGTTTTTTTTGTGCTGGTTGATTTTTTTTTTTCCCTGCACCATGACTAGGGTAGGTTGTTTGGATTGGGTCGTATAAGTAAATGTTGTGTATGATTCCAAAATGATCTACAATTATTGTCCACTGGCCTGAGTTACTTTTGTTGGCCACCAGATGGTGACAAGATGGGGACTGTCAAACAGATGACTTGTTTCTATTTTATTCTATTTTATTATATTATTTATTCTATTCTATTTTATATGAAAACACCACATTGCTCAATAGCGGTGCCGTCTTGCAGGGCAAAATGAAGACGCCGGCGGGCCACACTTGTCCTGCGTGCCGTAGTTTGGACAGCCCTGATGTAGAAGCTTAACAAGGAAGAGGACAAGTATCCATCAGACTGTATAATGTATGTGTTCCTTTTGACTGTACATGTACTGTAAATGTATAATGTATTTATATTATTCACATGTGAATAATGCTGTATAATAAACTGTATTTATATTATTCACATGTGAATAATGCTGTATAATAGACTGTATTTATATTATTCACATGTGAATAATGCTGTATAATAGACTGTATTTATATTATTCACATGTGAATAGTGCTGTATAATAGACTGTATTTATATTATTCACATGTGAATAATGCTGTATAATAGACTGTATTTATATTATACACATGTGAATAATGCTGTATAATAGACTGTATTTATATTATTCACATGTGAATAATGCTGTATAATAGACTGTATTTATATTATTCACATGTGAATAATGCTGTATAATAGACTGTATTTATGTTATTGACATGTGAATAATGCTGTATAATAAACTGTATTTATATTATTCACATGTGAATAATGCTGTATAATAGACTGTATTTATATTATTCACATGTGAATAGCGCTGTATAATAGACTGTATTTATATTATTCACATGTGAATAATGCTGTATAATAGACTGTATTTATATTATTCACATGTGAATAATGCTGTATAATAGACTGTATTTATATTATTCACATGTGAATAATGCTGTATAATAGACTGTATTTATATTATTCACATGTGAATAATGCTGTATAATAGACTGTATTTATATTATTCACATGTGAATAATGCTGTATAATAGACTGTATTTATATTATTCACATGTGAATAATGCTGTATAATAGACTGTATTTATATTATTCACACGTGAATAATGCTGTATAATAGACTGTATTTATGTTATTGACATGTGAATAATGCTGTATAATAGACTGTATTTATATTATTCACATGTGAATAATGCTGTATAATAGACTGTATTTATATTATTCACATGTGAATAATGCTGTATAATAGACTGTATTTATATTATTCACATGTGAATAATGCTGTAAAATAGACTATTTATATTATTCACATGTGAATAATGCTGTATAATAGACTGTATTTATATTATTCACACGTGAATAATGCTGTATAATAGACTGTATTTATGTTATTGACATGTGAATAATGCTGTATAATAAACTGTATTTATATTATTCACATGTGAATAATGCTGTATAATAGACCGTATTTATATTATTCACATGTGAATAATGCTGTATAATAGACTGTATTTATGTTATTCACATGTGAATAATGCTGTATAATAGACCGTATTTATATTATTCACATGTGAATAATGCTGTATAATAGACTGTATTTATATTATTCACATGTGAATAATGCTGTATAATAGACTATTTATATTATTCACATGTGAATCATGCTGTATAATAGACTGTATTTATATTATTCACATGTGAATAATGCTGTATAATAGACTGTATTTATATTATTCACATGTGAATAGTGCTGTATAATAGACTGTATTTATATTATTCACATGTGAATAATGCTGCATAATAGACTGTATTTATATTATTCACATGTGAATAATGCTGTATAATAGACTGTATTTATATTATTCACATGTGAATAATGCTGTAAAATAGACTATTTATATTATTCACATGTGAATAATGCTGTATAATAGACTGTATTTATATTATTCACACGTGAATAATGCTGTATAATAGACTGTATTTATGTTATTGACATGTGAATAATGCTGTATAATAAACTGTATTTATATTATTCACATGTGAATAATGCTGTATAATAGACCGTATTTATATTATTCACATGTGAATAATGCTGTATAATAGACTGTATTTATGTTATTCACATGTGAATAATGCTGTATAATAGACCGTATTTATATTATTCACATGTGAATAATGCTGTATAATAGACTGCATTTATACTATTCACATGTGAATAATCCTGTATAATAGACTATTTATATTATTCACATGTGAATAATGCTGCATAATAGACTGTATTTATATTATTCAGATGTGAATAATGCTGCATAATAGACTGTATTTATATTATTCAGATGTGAATAATGCTGTATAATAGACTGTATTTATATTATTCACATGTAAAAAAAATACGTAAGTGTTTATTGTCTATTGTGAGAGAACTGTGGTGCTGAATTTCCCCCAGGCATCAATAAAGTACTTTCTATTCTATTCTACTCTATTCTATTTAGATTCTGGCAATTTTACGGGATATTTTGCTTCGATGTCTGCCTGAAGAGTGAGTGTGCGGGCGAGCAGTCTGAGATTGTGAAAACGTGCACCTGAGTTCCCGAAAACATTTTATAGTCACCTGGTTCCTGCTCCTCTGTCGAGGATTTATTTTGCAGCCGTTTAATTGGCCGAATAAGTATGACGCTTAACCGCTTTTTGGTGATGTTCTGCTTGCATGAATGTGAATGTGCGATTTATTTCCACATAGGAAAGATGCAGAGAATGTGGAGAATTAAAAAAATAATAATTCAGTAATCAGTCCAACAAAATAATACACAATACTGCCAGAATAATGCAATTCCACTTCCAAGACCAAAGCGGACCCAGCAACTTTCAGAATAGCAACCAACAGAGCAATTGAGAGGACACACAAACATGACACAAAACAATCCAAAAGCAATCAGACAAAAAAAATGAATCATTTCAACACATGTATTAATATTAATCACAATTCAACATCGCTTTGATTCCAAATCTCTCATTGACTTCATCATCATGACCATTTATAACAAAAAATAAAACATTGTAGTGTGACAGTGGCTACACATTGTGGCCAATATTTTACGCAAATATATAAAATAAGTCATATTTTAGCTTGATTTAATAGTTAAAACACATTTAAATAATGGATCCTATATTCCAATATATGACTCATTTTAATCTCAACTAAATGCAGTTTTTTCTACTGCTATCATCTCCATGGTTGTGTGTACTTCTCAGTAGGAGTTGGACTATCAACATCTATTTATTTGTTTTACTAGTCCCCTTTTTGTTATCATGCATTTTGAAAGAAATGCATTTTTACTCTCTGATGACACTTTACCAAGTTGTTGCGGATTACCAACAACAACAACAAATCGTACACATCCCTAACTACCAACAACAACAACAAATGGTACACATCCCTAACTAACAACAACAACAACAAATGTTACACATCCCTAACTACCAACAACAAATGGTACACATCCCTAACTACCAACAACAACAACAAATGGTACACATCCCTAACTACCAACAACAAATGGTACACATCCCTAACTACCAACAACAACAACAAATGGTACACATCCCTAAATACCAACAACAACAACAAATGGTACACATCCCTAACTACCAACAACAACAACAAATGGTACACATCCCTAACTACCAACAACAACAACAAATGGTACACATCCCTAACTAACAACAACAACAACAAATGTTACACATCCCTAACTACCAACAACAACAACAAATGGTACACATCCCTAACTACCAACAACAACAACAAATGGTACACATCCCTAACTAACAACAACAACAACAAATGGTACACATCCCTAACTACCAACAACAAATGGTACACATCCCTAACTACCAACAACAAATGGTACACATCCCTAACTACCAACAACAACAACAAATGGTACACATCCCTAACTACCAACAACAACAACAAATGGTACACATCCCTAACTACCAACAACAACAACAAATGGTACACATCCCTAACTACCAACAACAACAACAAATGGTACACATCCCTAACTACCAACAACAACGAATGGTACACATCCCTAACTACCAACAACAACAACAAATGGTACACATCCCTAACTACCAACAACAAATGGTACACATCCCTAACTACCAACAACAACAACAAATAGTACACATCCCTAACTACCAACAACAAATGGTACACATGACTAACTACCAACAACAAATGGTACACATCCCTAACTACCAACAACAACAACAAGTGGTACACATCGCTAACAACAACAACAACAAATGGTACACATCCCTAACTACCAACAACAACAACAAATGGTACACATCCCTAACAACAACAACAACAAATGGTACACATCCCTAACTACCAACAACAACAACAAATGGTACACATCCCTAACTACCAACAACAACAAATGCTACACATCCCTAACAACAACAACACATGCTACACATCCCTAACAACAACAACAAATGGTACACTTCCCTAACAACAACAACAACAAATGGTACACATCCCTAACTACCAAAAACAACAACAAATGGTACACATCCCTAACTAACAACAACAACAAATGGTACACATCCCTAACTACCAACAACAACAACAAATGGTACACATCCCTAACTACCAACAACAACAACAAATGGTACACATCCCTAACTACCAACAACAACAACAAATGGTACACATCCCTAACTACCAACAACAACAACAAATGGTACACATCCCTAACTACCAACAACAACAACAAATGGTACACATCCCTAACTACCAACAACAACAACAAATGGTACACATCCCTAACTACCAACAACAACAACAAATGGTACACATCCCTAACTACCAACAACAACAACAAATGGTACACATCCCTAACTACCAACAACAAATGGTACACATCCCTAACTACCAACAACAACAACAAATGGTACACATCCCTAACTACCAACAACAACAACAAATGGTACACATCCCTAACTACCAACAACAACAACAAATGGTACACTTCCCTAACAACAACAACAACAAATGGTACACATCCCTAACTACCAACAACAACAACAAATGGTACACATCCCTAACTACCAACAACAACAAATGCTACACATCCCTAACAACAACAACACATGCTACACATCCCTAACAACAACAACAAATGGTACACTTCCCTAACAACAACAACAACAAATGGTACACATCCCTAACTACCAACAACAACAACAAATGGTACACATCCCTAACGACCAACAACAACAACAAATGGTACACATCCCTAACTACCAACAACAACAACAAATGGTACACATCCCTAACTACCAACAACAACAACAAATGGTACACATCCCTAACTACCAACAACAACAACAAATGGTACACATCCCTAACGACCAACAACAACAACAAATGGTACACATCCCTAACTACCAACAACAACAACAAATGGTACACATCCCTAACGAGCAACAACAACAACAAATGGTACACATCCCTAACTACCAACAACAACAACAAATGGTATACATCCCTAACTAACAACAACAAATGGTACACATCCCTAACTACCAACAACAACAACAAATGGTATACATCCCTAACTAACAACAACAAATGGTACACATCCCTAACTACCAACAACAACAACAAATAGTACACATCCCTAACTACCAACAACAACAACAAATGGTACACATCCCTAACTACCAACAACAACAACAAATGGTACACATCCCTAACTACCAACAACAACAACAAATGGTACACATTCCTAACGACCAACAACAACAACAAATGGTACACATCCCTAACGACCAACAACAACAACAAATGGTACACATCCCTAACTACCAACAACAATTGGTACACATCCCTAACTAACAACAACAACAACAAATGGTACACATCCCTAACTACCAACAACAACTACAAATGGTACACATCCCTAACTACCAACAACAACAACAAATGGTACACATCCCTAACTACCAACAACAACAACAAATGGTACACATCCCTAACTACCAAAAACAAATGGTACACATCCCTAACTACCAACAACAACAACAAATGGTACACATCCCTAACTACCAACAACAACAACAAATGGTACACATCCCTAACTACCAACAACAACAACAAATGGTACACATCCCTAACTACCAACAACAACAACAAATGGTACACATCCCTAACTACCAACAACAACAACAAATGGTACACATCCCTAACTACCAACAACAACAACAAATGGTACACATCCCTAACTACCAACAACAACAACAAATGGTACACATCCCTAACGACAACAACAACAACAAATGGTACACATCCCTAACTACCAACAACAACAACAAATGGTACACATCCCTAACTAACAACAACAACAACAAATGGTACACATCCCTAACTACCAACAACACATGGTACACATCCCTAACTACCAACAACAAATGGTACACATCCCTAACTACCAACAACAACAACAAATGGTACACATCCCTAACTACCAACAACAACAACAAATGGTACACATCCCTAACTACCAACAACAACAACAAATAATACACATCCCTAACTACCAACAACAACAACAAATGGTACACATCCCTAACTACCAACAACAACAACAAATGGTACACATCCCTCACTACCAACAACAACAACAAATGGTACACATCCCTAACTACCAACAACAACAACAAATGGTACACATCCCTAACTACCAACAACAAATAGTACACATCCCTAACCACCAACAACAACAACAAATAGCACACATCCCTAACTACCAACAACAACAACAAATAGTACACATCCCTAACTACCAACAACAACAACAAATGGTACACATCTTTAACTACCACCAACAACAACAAATGGTACACATCCCTAACTACCAACAACAACAACAAATGGTACACATCTTTAACTACCACCAACAACAACAAATGGTACACATCCCTAACTACCAACAACAACAACAAATGGTACACATCCCTAACTACCAACAACAACAACAAATAGTACACATCCCTAACTACCAACAACAACAACAAATAGTACACATCCCTAACTACCAACAACAACAACAAATAGTACACATCCCTAACTACCAACAACAACAACAAATGGTACACATCCCTAACTACCAACAACAACAACAACAACAGTATTGAAACAACTTGATGATGATGAAGTGTAATATAACTTCAGGTGCTGCTCCTCTGATCACTAACCTTAACTTCTTTTTTGTCTCCAGGTTAACCAAGTTCTTTTTCTTCCATCCAACTCTTTTTTTTTTCTTTTTTTTCTTACACCGCTCCTTTTCTTCTTTTGGACTTTTTGGTTCTCCTAATCTCCTTCTGTCTCATCCTCTTTACTGCTGCTCGTCTTGGTCTTAACCTTCTTCTGGTGCTTCTGTCTCTTCTTACCTCGGCCCCGCCCCCAACTACGTCATCGCCACAGGAGAGCTCCTCCCATTGGACGCCGTCCACTGCCAGTCCATTAGGGACCCTTCTGAGGTCTGTCTGTTAATTAAAGACACACACACACACACACACACACACACACACACACACACACACACACACCTGTTTAAGCTCTTTATGTTAATCTTCCTTTTTCTCACTTCTCGGGAATGTTTGTAGTAACTTCTTAAAGTGACAGACCACGCCCCCTGCTGTCAAACTGATAAACAGTTAACATAAACATTGTGCAATATTCATTCATATTATTTTATTGTTATTCATTTGTTATTTATTATTTATTTATTATTATTCATTTGCTGCAACAAAGGGATTTTGATGCTTTCCAGTCTAATTATTGTTTTTTTTTTACCCTTAAAAGACAATAACTCAAATCTATCAGGACATATCTTCACTATGGACAGATTTGAATAAATAATACCATCCATCTATCCATTTCCCACCGCTTGTCCCTTTTGGGGACGTGGAGGCTGCTGCATTCGGGCGGACCCTGGACAAGTCGCCACCTCAATAAATAAAACATCTTTAGATATTGATAAATAAATAAATAAATGATAAATAGGTTGTACTTGTATAGCACTTTTCTACCTTCAATTGATTCACCATATTTCCGTGAATTTCCGCCGGGGTGCATATTAATTTAAAACCTCTTCTCACTCCGGCACTTACCAAAGGCATGTGGTAAATGTAAGCATGCGCTAATTATTTTAAAACCTCTTCTCACCCCGGCACTTAAAGTTAAAAGTTAAAGTACCAATGATTGTCACACACAAAGGTATGCAGTAAAAATTTGAGTGTGATGTAAGCTTGGACCTTAAATCCTACTGAATATCTCTTAATCTTCTTCCCTTTATGCGATTTCAAATGACCAGTATTGAAATAAGTCTCCTCCATTTTGAAAATGATGACGTCACAAGTTTGACCCGGCAGTAATTCAAGGCACTGCGATGAGGTGGCGACTTGTCCAGGGTGTACCCCGCCTTCCGCCCGATTGTAGCTGGGATAGGCGCCAGCGCCCCCCGCGACCCCAAAAGGGAATAAGCGGTAGAAAATGGATGGATGGAAATAAGCCTCCTCCATTTTGAAAATGATGACGTCATAAGTTTGACCCGGCAGTAATTCAAGGCACTGCGATGAGGTGGCGACTTGTCCAGGGTGTAACCTGCCTTCCGCCCGATTGTAGCTGAGATAGGCGCCAGCGCCCCCCGCGACCCCAAAAGGGAATAAGCGGTAGAAAATGGATGGATGGATGGATAATTCAAGGCAGGCGCATACTATATTCCTTGCGGCAATTCAAAAAAATACGGTATTTCAGTTTTACGATGAAAAACCAACTTGTTTTTGACAGAAATTCTATAAAATCTTTATTTTTTTAAAATGTTTTAAGTGTGATATAGAGATTTACTTTAAGCGTTAAATAAAAAATAAAAATAAAAATGTGACTAATTTTTAATATTTTAATAACTGAGACCCTTTATGGTCCCCGGAACCACCAAAGGTAAAATAAATTGTAAAAACCCATATATTTTGTTATGGTTTGAAAATGAAAAATATTAAAATGGCCCCCGCTTGCTTTAATTTTTCCGTGTGCGGCCCTCAGTGGAAAAAGTTAGGACACCCCCGGTTTAGAGCGCTCACTCCAAACTTTCCCACAGGGACTTGAACGCAGCACCAGTGAGCCGGCTGATGACGTCACCAGCCCGCGGCGGCGAAGAAGAAGAAGAAGAAGAAGAAGGCAACATGGCGGACGTGGTGAGTGTGGAAGTCAACCTGGACGCTTTCTCGCACGCTATCAGCGGGATTCAGGCGCTCCGCTCCAGCGTCAGCCGCGTGTTCGAGTCCCTGAAGGATGGCATGAAGAACCGGGATACCTTGGAAAACCGGGAGAAACAATTTATAGCCGAATTCCAGGACAATCTGCAGGCGGTCAACAGAGACCTGAAGTGAGCTTCCTGGCAAGATTTGTCTTGCTTTTTAACTCAAACTCTTGCTGTTTGTATTCTTTCAATTATCCTAGCATATTTTCGAAATGTATTGTGAAGACTGATTTTGATAACCGCATCGATGAATAATCTCGGAATTTTAGTTGGCGGGACTTTCATGTTCGGCCAAATCATTTTTCACATCAAACAATAAAAATACAATTCATCTACAAACCCCGTTTCCATATTAGTTAGGAAATGGTGTTAGATGTAAATATAAACAGAATACAATGATTTGCTAATCCTTTTCAAGCCATATTCAGTTGAATATGCTACAAAGAAAACATATTTTTGATGTTCAAACTCATAAACTTTATTTTTTTTGCAAATAATCATTAAATGCCTACTGAAAGCAACTACTAGCGATAGTTTATACATCAATGATGAAATATTAACATTGCAACACGTGCCAATACAACCTTTTTAGTTTACTAAATTGACATTTTAAATTTCCCGTGAAGTGTCCTGTTGAGAACGTCGCGGAATGATGACGTCACGGATTGTAGCGGACATTTTGATCCAGCCCGATCCCTGCTATAAGTAGTCTGCTTTAATCGCATGATTGCACAGAATTCTGGACATCTGTGTTGCTGAATCTTTCGTAATTTGTTCAATTATGTAAATTAGGGATGCACCGATTAATCGGTAACCGAATATATTCGGCCGAATATGGCAAAAAAAGCCACATTCGGCCTTCGTTGGAATGAGTTAAAAGCAAGGCCGAATAGTGGCGTGTGACGCAATTTTTTGACGCGGTGACGCAATCAACCAACGTGCAGTGTTAAATTTAAATTGTTTTATACATAGTTAGTTTCCTTCTTTTTATTCTGAAGCTGAAGTACTGTTATTGACAAATCTGTTCTGGCCTGGGATGTGTTGTGTACCTGTATAAGTGTATGAGGTTACAAGCACACACTTATTGAGATTTAGTGGGGCCTCTGTTTACATTATTAGCATATCTACTGTGGCTAAGCAGACTTTTGCCAAAAGGACAATAATTCATTTGTTGTGGGTTTATCCACTTTAATGCACTTTATTTTTTGGGGGGAATGTATGTTTTGTTTGAAGGCCTAATATAAATGAAAAACTACTGGAATATTAAAAAATGTCAATATTCAATAAAAATTTACTTTATTACAAAAACATGTCTAAAAATGTATTCTAGGCTATTTATGCAATATAAAAAAGTTGTGAAAAACTGCATTTATTATTCGGTATTTGGTATTCGGCCTTCGGCCAAGCGCTCAAATTTTATTCGGTTTCGGTTTCGGCCACAAATTTTCATTTCGGTGCATCCCTAATATAAATACATATAAATATATAATTAATAATGGAGACTACAAAGAAGAAAGCTGTTGGTGGGAAGCGGTGTATTGCGGCCGGCTTTTTCACAGTTTTGTTTTTAATTTGCATTGAGTTTCCCGTGATATGTAAAGTAGTTCAAGCATACACACACATTTTATCATATTTTAAATTCCTATTTTCAATAAGGTTTAATTCCAATTTTGTCAATACTTTTTATGCTTACTAAATATTTTGTGGCGGCAACTTTAGAGGCGCTCTTTTGGAATTTTTTATTTAATTTATTTTTTTGCTGCCTGGAGTCCTTTCTTTACTGGTCAAGCAGAGAACAGCACAGCACCCCCGCCCTCACAGACATAACCCAGTGCACCACATCCCGTCTGCTTGTGCTGACAAAATAAAGTTTAGTTTTTTTTAGAAAAGCATCTCACACAAGTTTAATATACTTAAAGCACTTATTGATACATTTACATTATTATGCTTTGACTTCAAATATTGTTCAAAATTGTCCAAAGGTGTATTGCACCAATAAATGTTTTGCATTTAATTAACAAAACTTTTTATATTTTTTTATTAGATGCAAAAAGCACTCACTCTATGTTGATAAAATAAGTGTAAAAGGTGAAAAATGGAATTGAATAGTTTTTTTTTCAATATTGTTATTTACATTTATTAGGGACCGACGTCCCTTTGGGACAGAGGACCCTATTTAATTTCTAAGGTTTTATTAGGGACTGATGTCCCTTTGGGACATATTATTATTATTCTTTATTATTATACCGCCGCCTCTTTGAGCTGTAATTTGTCCCCCTTGACATGCTTCAAAACTCACCAAATTTGACACACACATCAGGACTGGTGAAAATTGCCATCTAGTAAAATAGCGATCTAATCAAAAAAACAAAACTCAAAATTGCGCTCTAGCGCCCCCTAAGAAGAAAACACAGACAAAACTGTTTGTAACTTCCAGTAACAATGTTGTAGAAGCATGAAACAAAAACGTGTACGTAGGGCTCACTTGGACCTATATTTCATCCACTGACACCCCCCAGCTAAAATCAACAGGAAGTTTGCTATTCCCACTTCAATACAAAATTTGGCTAAAAAATTTCTTCTTTTTTTGTCAAACATTATCTCCTCTGACGCCGTTTGTCGTTTCGGCTTCAAATAAGCACAGAAGAGGGATTGAACCCTTCTGATCAAAAGTTGATGAAAGAGTTTTAATTACTACCCCGGTTTGGATTTTATAGGCCCGCAAAGAACCGCTGCGGTGCTGCTGTTGTCACAAAATGGCGGCTTTCTGCTCAGACAACACTTTAGGACTGTCATCCACATGAAACAAAAACCTCAATGTAGGTCTCACTGAGACCTATATTTCATACACTGACCGCCCCCAACTAAAATCAACAGGAAGTTTGCTATTCCCACTTCAGTACAACAACTGCATTACATTCACCATGCATGAGTTTTCCTTGCCCTTATGTGGGTCTACCGAGGATGTCGTAGTGGTTCGTGTTGTGGTTTGTGCAGCCCTTTGAGACACTAGTGATTTAGGGCTATATAAGTAAACATTGATTGATTAGAGTCTCGAAATGGCCGCACCAAGGCGTCCTTATAAAATGCCCAAGCCACTTTACAACTGTTATTATTATGAGACTGATATATAACACGTGTATACAACTTTTTCTCTGTGTAATAATCCATCCATCTTCTACCGCTTATCTGGGCTTGGGTCGCGGGGGCAGCAGCCCAAGCGGTCCCGTCCATCGCTGCTTGCAGCTTTAATTTTCATTTTATTTTTGTTGTTGTGGTTTATTCGTTACTAATTTGTATCCGTTTTATCAAAAAGTACATTTAAAGTTGAGTTTTGGTGGTACGCTAAATAGTGTTTTCAAATGAATGAATAATGGTGATTACAATATCAATTTGCCATTATGGTCCAGGCCTACTTCCTACCGGCACAGCGTGTATACTTAAGTCCTATTGAAACATTCTTTATGCAGCTTCATCATCACAAGTTAACAATGTGTGCTCCACAACTGTATAATATCACACTTGTGTGTCCGTCAGCGAGTTGGAGCGCCTCAGTGGTCTTGTTGGTCGACCCTCCGAGTCTCACCCGCTCCACAACAGTGGACTTCTTAGTCTGGACCCTGTTCAGGACAAAACTCCTCTGTACTCTCAGCTGCTGCAGGCCTACAAATGGTCAAACAAGGTAATGCATTAGCTTCAGTGCGGCTCTATTGACTTCTTTATTCCTATAATTGTTGACTTCGTACTTGTGTGTGTGTGTGTGTGTGTGTGTGTGTGTGTGTGTAGTTGCAGTACCACGCAGGCCTGGCCTCCGGTTTGTTGAACCAGCAGTCACTCAAGCGGTCAGCCAATCAGATGGGAGCTTCAGCCAAAAGACGGCCTAAGGTCCAGCCCAGCACGCTGGTCCTTCCCCCTCAGTGAGTGACTCCGCCCCCTGGCCCTGTATGAGCCCCGCCCACTATTTGCTATCTGTTATTCAGGTATGTGGACGACGTCATCTCTCGGATAGGAAGGATGTTTCCCGACATGACAATTGAACTGTTCCGACCTAATGGGACGTCTGCCGTGCTGCTGGTACCTCTACACACACACACACACACACACACACACACACACACACACACACACACACATTATTGTATTTGTTACCTTCTTGAGACCTGAGAAAAATGCCTACCTCTTTAGGAGCACCTTTTCTAGATATATAAAGAAATGTATATAAAACATTAATAATATATATCGTATTTTTCGGACTATAAGTTGCAGTTTTTTCCATAGTTTGGCCGGGGGTGCGACTTATACTCAGAAGTGACTTATGTGGGACGGCGTGGCGCAGTGGGAAAGTGACCGTGCGCAACCTGAGGGGCCCTGGTTCAAATCCCACCTAGTACCAACTTCGTCACGTCCATTGTGTCCTGAGCAAGACACTTCACCCTTGCTCCTGATGGGTGCTGGTTGGCCCCTTGCATGGCAGCTCCCTCCATCAGTGTGTGAATGTGTGTGTGAATGTGGAAGTAGTGTCAAAGCACTTTGAGTACCTTGAAGGTAGAAAAGCGCTATACAAGTACAACCCATTTATCATTTATGTGTGAAAATATTAACACATTACCGTAAAATATCAAATACAATTATTTAGCTCATTCACTGTAGAGCCTAACCCAGGGGTCGGGAACCTTTTTGGCTGAGAGAGCTAAAAAGCCAAATATTTTAAAATATATTTCCGTAAGAGCCATATACATTTTTTTTTTAACACTGAACACAACTAAACACGTACATTTTTAAGTAAGACCAAGATCTCTAGAGTATAACAGGTCTCTTATTCTTTGTAATACCATTGTTATTCTGAAGCTAACTGTGGAGGGGGCGTGGTCTGCGGGCCTGCAGCGACAAGTGCGTAGATGGCCCACCTGGGCCTTGTTATCTAATCACCTGTCGCTCTGTTATAAGCAGCAGCCAGGAGGAGAGACTGGAAATACAATTTCTGCAAAGCAACTGAGAGACTTATTGAAAAATAAAACAATATTGTAACCCTGAAACAGGCTCTCATGTCAGTGCTTGGGGGTCTGAAAAACCCCCAGGAAGGCAAGCCCCACACTAATCAATAATAAAAAAAATAACTTCTTACCATTAACACAACTTCTTGAACAGGTGCGGTAGAAAACGGATGGATGGATTAAAAATGCATGAGAATGTTTTATCATTTTAACATTATTTTTAACACTGTGATTACAAGTGGAATTATTCATTACTTATCGTGTTAAGCAACGTCAGCTCAGATTTATCCGAGAGCCAGGTGCAGTCATCAAAAGAGCCACATCTGGCTCTAGAGCCAGAGGTTCCCTACCCCTGGCCTAACCAGTGCAGACTGGACCAAAACCAGACGTATAAGATTTCATGGGATTTATGGATTAGGAGTGAGAGATAGTTTGGTAAAGGTATAGCATGTTCTATATGTTCTAGTTATTTGAACGACACTTACCATAATATGTTAGGTTAACATAGCAGTTGGTTATTTATGCCTCATATAACCTACACTTATTCAGCATGTTGATCACTATTCTTTATTTATTTGAAATTGCCTTTCAAATGTTTATTCTCGGTGTTGGGTTTTATCAAATAAATTTCCCCCAAAAATGCGACTTATACTCAGAGGTGGGTAGTAACACGCTACATTTACTCCGTTACATTTACTTGAGTAACTTTTGGGATAAATTGTACTTCTACGAGTAGTTTTTACGCAACATACTTTTACTTGAGTATATTTATAGAGAAGAAACACTACTTTTACTCCGTTCCATTTATCTACATTCAGCTCGCTACTTTTTTTTAATCGATCTATTAATGTTTGTTTTGGTTAATGACAGCTTCAAAGTAGGAACTACACATGCCTGCGTTTCACCAATCACATGCAGTCACTGGTGACGTTGGACCAATCAAACAGAGCCAGGCGGTCACATGACCCGACTTAAACAAGTTGAAAAACTTATTGGGGTGTTAGCATTTAGTGGTCAATTGTACAGAATATGTACTGTACTGTGCAATCTACTAATACAAGTTTTAATCAATCAATCAAAAGTGTAAAGGAAAACATACACTTTTTATTTCAACCGTACTTCCCGTCAAAAGCCTAAAGACTGATCGCACAGTTCCTGTCTTCACAATAAAAGCGCCGCTCCATCGCGTCTGCGCTAACAAAATAAGAGTCTCCGAAAGCCAGCGCAAACAAGCTAGCAAGCTACGGAGTTCGCCGCCAATGTTTTTCTTGTAAAGTGTATTAAAACCAATATGGAAGCTGGACAAATAAAATGCCAAAAACCAACAAATTTTATGTGGTATTAGACAGAAAAGACAAAGTTTTTTTCTCCTCTATTTGAAATTGTGGACGTCTGATTCCAATCAATGCAAGTCATCAGAATCAGGTAATACACCAACTTATATTCTTGTCTTCATGAAAGATGGGAATCTATGTGTTAAACATGCATGTATATTCATTAAAACACCTTCAACATGTCAACAAAAACGGCAAAATAAATATAAATTATATACTGTATATATAAATGTGTATATATATATATATGATAAGTGTGTGTTTATATATGTGTGTGTATATGATATGTGTGTGTATGTATATATGAGGTAGGTCACCTCGACTTGGTCATTTATTCAGTAATTGATCCATCCATTTTTACCGCTTATTCCCTTTCGGGGTCGCGGGGGGCGCTGGCGCCTATCTCAGCTACAATCGGGCGGAAGGCGGGGTACACCCTGGACAAGTCGCCACCTCATTGCAGGGCCAACACAGATAGACAACATTCACACTCACATTCACACACTAGGGACCATTTAGTGTTGCCAATCAACCTATCCCCAGGTGCATGTCTTTGGAAGTGGGAGGAAGCCGGAGTACCCGGAGGGAACCCACGCATTCACAGGGAGAACATGCAAACTCCACACAGAAAGATCCCGAGCCTGGATTTGAACCCAGGACTGCAGGACCTTCGTATTGTGAGGCAGACGCACTAACCCCTCTCCCACCGTGAAGCCTGAGTAATTGATAAACGTTGAAAAACTTATTGGGGTGTTACCATTTAGTGGTCAATTGTACAGAATATGTACTGTACAGCAGTGGTCCCCAACCACTGGGCTGCAGAAGAATGTTTTATTTTTTTTTATTAAATCAACATAAAAAACACAATATACACTTACAATTAGTGCACCAACCACAAAAACCTCATTTTTTCATGACAAAAACGTCCCTTTTTCATGAAAAGAAAAGAAAAGAAAAAAAGGATCTTCACCCCCGCCACCCGGGCCTCGGGACAAATTATTAAGCGTTGACCAGTCCGCGGATAGAAAAAGGTTGGGGACCACTGTTGTACTGTGCAATCTACTAATACAAGTTTCAATCAATCAATCAATCAATCAATGAATGCCTACTGACCCTATGGTGCTGTTAAGTTATTATGGCTCAATGTACCTTATTTTATTTGAATGTACTATTATTTAATATATAATATTGTTTTAGTTGTTTAAGAGATATTCCTGGCTCTGATTCTGCTCATTGCTATTTTTAGGTTTTTGTGCATTATTTGTTGCTGTAATCATTAAACAAACAGGTTACTCATCAGTTACTCAGTACTTGAGTAGTTTTTTCACAACTTACTTTTTACTTTTACTCAAGTAAATATTTGAGTGACTACTCCTTACTTTTACTTGAGTAATAAATGTCTAAAGTAACAGTACTCTTACTTGAGTACAATTTCTGCCTACTCTACCCACCTCTGCTTATACTCCACTGTGTATGTATATGTTTTTTTCCTTCTTTATTATGCCTTTTTCGGCCGGAGCGATTTATAATCCAGAAAATACGGTACAGTATTACGGGGCGGAATAGCTCGGTTGGTAGAGTGTCTGTGCCAGCAACTTGAGAGTTGCAGGTTCGATTCCCGCTTCCGCCATCCTAGTCCCTGCCGTTGTGTCCTTGGGCAAGACACTTTACCCACCTGCTCCCAGTGCCACCCACACTGCTTTAAATGTAACTTAGATATTGGGTGTCACTATGTAAAGCACTTTGAGTCACTAGAGAAAAAGCGCTATATAAATATAATCCACTTCACTAATCCACTTCACATGCTATGCAAATATAAAAAAGCTTGTTGTGAAAAATGAGTTGGAATTTTAAAAAAAAGTCACAATTTCACAAGAAAAACGTAGAATTGTGTCAGTATTTTAATAAAAGTTGTAATTGTACTCAACGCAAGTCAAAATTTTATAAGAAAAACTGAACATTTGTGCAATTTCATGATGAAAGTTGGAATTTTATTCCGTAAAAGTCACAATCTTACAAGAAAAGCTTAACATTTTGACAATTTTATGAAAAGAGTTGTCATTTTATTTAACAAAAGTCACAATTTTATAAGAAATCCTTAAACTTTTGGCAGTATTATAATAATAATCGGGATTTTACTTGGCAAAATGATAACAAATGTCCCAATTTTACTCAAAAAAATAACTATCTTACAAGAACAACCAAAAAAAATGGCAATATTGTGATAAAAGGAAGAATTTATATGATAAAAATGTCACCATTTTGCATTAAAAATTTATAATTTTACGTAAAAAAATTGATCTAACGAGAAAATATTGCAGTATTATAGAAACAGAGAGAATATGAGAAATTGTTCCCAATTTTACAACAAGAAAATCAGCACATTGTGAGAAAAAGACTGTTTTTAATTTATTTATATTTTTTTTGTTTGTAATTACTTTTTTATTTTCATTATTTACTTGAAGTTATTAGAGTATGTCTCTGTATGCATGTTTTTTTTTAAATGTTTTAATTAATTTTGACCAAAGGCGGCGCACTTCAAGTTCTTACGCACACTTGTTATTTCATATGTTGACCAGAGGGGGAGCCCTTTTAAAAGCGACACATGGCCAATTTGAAAAATCCCTCCTTTTTGGGAGCACCCTCATGTTGATGATGTCACCACATGCAATGCACTTGTTCGCACCTCCTCATATGGAAGATACTTTTCCTTCATGTCTCAAGAAGGCTAGCAATACAAGAACACACACACCTGGGCTGATGTGTCACTTCCTGTCAGGTGACCCTGGGCAAGGTGCTGAAGGCCATCGTTGTGATGCGTTCACTGTTCATCGACAGAACGTTGGTCCGAGGCTTCAACGAGAACGTTTACAACGATGACGGAAAGGTCAGAGGTCGACGCCCACATCACTGTTTCCATGGTAACGTGTCCTTATTGTGTGTTCCTTCCCAGCTGGACATCTGGACCAAGTCCCAGCACCAGGTCTTCCAGAAGGTGAGTCCCGCTTGAGGAAGCTCCCTGACGACAGCCCTGTGACGTTCTTTGTGGTTGCTAGGTAACGGACCACGCCACCACCGCGCTGCTGCACTACCAGCTGCCCCAGATGCCCGAGGTGGTGGTACGCTCCTTCATGGTGAGGCCTCTTCTTCTTCTTCTTCTTCACGCTGTGGCGTGTTGTCACGGTGACGCTTGCTGACCGCCTGTGTTGTCCAGACTTGGCTGAGGAGCTACATCAAACTCTTCCAGTCTCCCTGTCAGCGATGTGGTCACTTCCTGCAGGACGGACTTCCTCCCACCTGGAGGGACTTTAGGACCCTGGAGGCCTTCCACGACACCTGCCGCATGTGACGCACTTTTATTGCAATAAACTTATGGACTGTTTTTCTACACACGCTGTTTGGTCACGTGACGTGATGAGCGACTAAGGTAGTCACATGACATAGTTGTTTAGTCACGTGACGTGATGAGCGACTGAAATAGTCACATGACAGTTGTTTAGTGACGTGATGAGCGACTAAGATAGTCACATGACAGTTGTTTAGTGACGTGATGAGCGACTAAGATAGTCACATGACAGTTGTTTAGTGACGTGATGAGCGACTAAGATAGTCACATGACAGTTGTTTAGTGACGTGATGAGCGACTAAGATAGTCACATGACAGTTGTTTAGTGACGTGATGAGCGACTAAGATAGTCACATGACAGTTGTTTAGTCACGCGACGTGATGAGCCACTAAGATAGTCACATGATATAGTTGTTTAGTCACGTGACGTGATGAGCGACTAAGATAGTCACATGATATAGTTGTTTAGTCACGTGACGTGATGAGCGACTAAGATAGTCACATGACATAGTTGTTTAGTCACGTGACGTGATGAGCCACTAAGATAGTCACATGACAGTTGTTTAGTCACGTGACGTGATGAGCGACTAAGATAGTCACATGACAGTTGTTTAGTCACGTGACGTGATGAGCGATTAAGATAGTCACATGACAGTTGTTTAGTCACGTGACGTGATGAGCGACTGAAATAGTCACATGACAGTTGTTTAGCCAGGTTACGTGATGAGCGACTAAGATAGTCACATGACATAGTTGTTTAGTCACGTGACGTGATGAGCGACTAAGATAGTCACATGACAGTTGTTTCGTCACGTGACGTGATGAGCGACTAAGATAGTCACATGACAGTTGTTTAGTCACGTGACGTGATGAGCGACTAAGATAGTCACATGACATAGTTGTTTAGTCACGTGACGTGATGAGCGACTAAGATAGTCACATGACAGTTGTTTAGTCACGTGACGTGATGAGCGACTAAGATAGTCACATGACATAGTTGTTTAGTCACGTGACGTGATGAGCGACTAAGATAGTCACATGACATAGTTGTTTAGTCACGTGACGTGATGAGCGACTAAGATAGTCACATGACAGTTGTTTAGTCACGTGACGTGATGAGCGACTAAGATAGTCACATGACATAGAAAATGACATTTTTACATCAAATATTTATGCAGAAAATTCACATGATTTTAGTTCCAAGAAGTCACATGACTGATGTAGACTGGTATTACTGAGACGAGTCACATGACCGAGATGAGGGGTGTCAAACTGATTTTAGCTGGGGGGCCACATGGAGAAAAGTCCTCCCAAGTGGGCCGGACTGCTAAAATCACGGCATGATAACTTCAAAATAAAGACAACTTAAGACTGTTTTCTTTGTTTGAAAATAGAACAAGCACATTCTGAAAATGTACAAATCATAATTTTGTTGGTTTTTTTTATACAAACCCTGTTTCCATATGAGTTGGGAAATGGTGTTAGATGTAAATATAAACAGAATACAATGATTTGCAAATCCTTTTCAAGCCATATTCAGTTGAATATGCTACAAAGACAACATATTTGATGTTCAAACTCATAAACTTTATTTATTTTTGCAAATCATTAACTTAGAATTTCATGGCTGCAACAGGTGCCAAAGTAGTTGGGAAAGGGCATGTTCACCACTGTGTTACATCTTTTCTTTTAACAACACTCAATAAACGTTTGGGAACTGAGGAAACTAATTGTTGAAGCTTTGAGAGTGGAATTCTTTCCCATTCTTGTTTTATGTAGAGCTTCAGTCCTTCAACAGTCCGGGGTCTCCACTGTCCTATTTTACGCTTCATAATGTGCCACACATTTTCCATGGGAGACTGGTCTGGACTGCAGGCGGACCCGGAAAGTACCCGCACTCTTTTTTTTTACAAATCCACGCTGTTGTACTACTTGTCTTGCTGAAATAAGCAGGGGCGTCCATGATAACGTTGCTTGGATGACAACATATGTTGCTCCAAAAGCTGTATGTACCTTTCAGCATTAATGGTGCCTTCACAGATGTGTAAGTTACCCATGCCTTGGGCACTAATACACCCCCGTACCATCACACATGCTGGCTTTTACACTTTGCGCCTATAACAATCCGGATGGTTATTTTCCTCTTTCGTCCAGAGGACACCACGTCCTCTGTTTCCAAATATAATTTGAAATTTGGACTCGTCAGACCACAGAACACTTTTCCACTTTGCATCAGTCCATCTTAGATGAGCTCGGGCCCAGTGAAGCCGGCGGCATTCCTGGGTGTTGTTGATAAATGGCTTTGGCTTTGCATAGTCGAGTTTTAACTTGCACTTACAGATGTAGCGACCAACTGTAGTTACTGACAGTGGTTTTATGAAGTGTTCCTGAGCCCATGTGGTGATATCCTTTCCACACTGATGTCGGTTTTTGATGCAGTACCGCCTGAGGGATCAAAGGTCCGTAATATAATTGCTTACGTGCAGTGATTTCTCCAGATTCTCTGAACCTTTTGATGATTTTACGGACCGTAGATGGTAAAATCCCTAAATTCCTTGCAATAGCTCGTTGAGAAATGTTGTTCTAAAACTGTTCGACAATTTGCTTACAAAGTGGTGACCCTCGCCCCATCCTTGTTTGTGAACTACTTAGCATTTCCTGGAAGCTGCTTTTATAGCCAATCATGGCATCCACCTGTTCCCAATTAGCCTGCACACCTGTGGGATGTTCCAAATAAGTGTTTGATGAGCACTCCTCAACTTTTTTTCAGTACTTATTGCCACCTTTCCCAACTTCTTTTTCACGCGTTTATGAGTTTGAACATCAAATATGTTGTCTTTGTAGCATATTCAACTGAATATGGCTTGAAAAGGATTTGCAAATCATTGTATTCTGTTTATATTTACATCTAACACAAATTTCCCAACTCATAAAAATGTTTAAATAGTAACTATTGTTCAGTTTTAAGCAAACAGGTTTTGGACTTAGTATGTGTCATCCCGCTAATGAAGAGCAGCGATGGTGGGGGGGAGGGGGCGTGGCGGCGGGGGGGCAACATGGCGGCATCTCTAGACACCATCATCATCATCATTAACCTTCATCACTTATAGATGATGCCCAATTAGACAGCATCATGCTGTCTGGGGCCCTCAAGGACCCCTCAGCACCTCCCCCACTAGTCCTTCAGCTTCTACTGGGACCAACCTGAGTGTCAGCCTAAACCAGACCAAGAAAAGGACTAGACTGTAGAGCCTAACCAGAGCAAGATAAAGACCAGAATGGATGTTAACCAGACTGGAGCAAAACCAAAGCAAGTTAAAGACCAGAATGGATGTTAACCAGACTGGAACAAAACCAAAGCAAGTTAAAGACCAGACTGGGCCTACACCAGACCACGATAAAGACCAGAATGGATGTTAACCAGACTGGAACAAAACCAAAGCAAGTTAAAGACCAGAATGGATGTTAACCAGACTGGAACAAAACCAAAGCAAGTTAAAGACCAGAATGGATGTTAACCAGACTGGAACAAAACCAAAGCAAGTTAAAGACCAGACTGGGCCTACACCAGACCACGATAAAGACCAGAATGGATGTTAACCAGACTGGAACAAAACCAAAGCAAGTTAAAGACCAGAATGGATGTTAACCAGACTGGAACAAAACCAAAGCAAGTTAAAGACCAGACTGGGCCTGCACCAGACCACGATAAAGACCAGAATGGATGTTAACCAGACTGCAACAAAACCAAAGCAAGTTAAAGACCAGAATGGATGTTAACCAGACTGGAACAAAACCAAAGCAAGTTAAAGACCAGAATGGATGTTAACCAGACTGGGACAAAACCAAAGCAAGATAAAGACCAGACTGGGCCTACACCAGACCACGATAAAGACCAGAATGGATGTTAACCAGACTGGAACAAAACCAAAGCAAGATAAAGACCAGACTGGGCCTACACCAGACCACGATAAAGACCAGAATGGATGTTAACCAGACTGCAACAAAACCAAAGCAAGTTAAAGACCAGAATGGATGTTAACCAGACTGGAACAAAACCAAAGCAAGTTAAAGACCAGAATGGATGTTAACCAGACTGGGACAAAACCAAAGCAAGATAAAGACCAGACTGGGCCTACACCAGACCACGATAAAGACCAGAATGGATGTTAACCAGACTGGAACAAAACCAAAGCAAGTTACAGACCAGACTGGGCCTACACCAGACCACGATAAAGACTAAAATGGACATGAACTAGATCAAGTAAAAGACTACACTGGACCTAAACCAGAGCAAGATAAAGACCAAAATGGATGTAAACTAGACTAAAGCCAAAGACCAAAATGGACCTAAACCAGACCACGATAAAAACCAGAATGGACTTAAACCAGACCAAGATAAAGACCAAAATAGATGTAAACTAGAACCAAGATAAAGACCAAAATGGATGTAAACTAGAACAGGATAAAAACTAGACTGAACCTAAACTTATAAACCTAAAAAAACACACCTAAACTAACCTAAACTTTTTTTTTTCTTGAAGTAATCAATAAAGTACTATCTATCTATCCATCTATCTAAACCAGACCAAAATAAAGACCAGAATGGATTTAAACTAGATAAAGAATAAGACTAGACTAGAACTCAACTAGACCAAAATAATGACCAGTAGAGATGTAAACCAGGCAAAGACCAAACTGTTTTTTTAACTAAACCGATAATAAGACAGGACTAGACAAAAAGAAGATTATTAGACTGGACTCAGGCTGAATTTGACCCTAACCAAACCGGACCTAGACCAAACCAATACTGAACTTGACCCCAGTCAAACTGGACCTAGACCAAGACTGAACTTAACCCTAACAAAGTGGACCTAGACCAGACCAAGACTGAACTTGACCCTAGCCAAACTAGACCAAGACTGAACTTGACCCTAACCAAAGTGGACCAAGACTGAAACTTACCCTAACAAACTGGACCTAGACCAGACCAAGACTGAACTTGACCCTAATCAAAGTGGACCTAGACCAGACCAAGACCGAACTTGACCTTAACCAAAGTGGACCTAGACCAGGCAAAAACTGAACTTGACCCTAGCCAAAGTTGACCTAGGCCAGACCAAGAATGAATTTGACCCTAGCCAAACTGGACCTAGACCAAGACTGAACTTGACCTTAACCAAAGTGGACCTAGACCAGACCAAGACTGAAGTTGACTCTAACCAAAGTGGACCTAGACCAGACCAAGAATGAATTTGACCCTAACCAAAGTGGACCTAGACCAAGACTGAACTTGACCTTAACCAAAGTGGACCTAGATCAGACCAAGCCTGAACTAGACCTTAACCAAAGTGGACCTAGACCAGACCAAGACTGAAGTTGACCCTAACCAAAGTGGACGTAGACCAGACCAAGACTGAAGTTGACCCTAACCAAAGTGGACGTAGACCAGACCAAGACTGAACTAGACCAGAGAGGCTCCTAGGAGTGACTTGTCAATAAAGTAGTTCCCAAAGAACTGCTTTTGGCGCCTCCTGCTGGATGACGTAAGTAACACGTGACTCAGAAACAGAGAAACAATGTAGTCCTGGCGGGAACTCGGAGCAGTGCGATATTGTTTCTGTGATCGATTGATTGATTGATTGATTGATTGATTGATTGACAGATGACACGTGATGTCCTCGGCCAGTCTGCATGTGTGAGGAGCGGCACAATGAAGCTCGTACTGCGCATGCGCAGCGCGCTCACGTACAGCATCCCCTGGCTGATAACAAAGGCTGGCGCGTCACCGCGTCCGCCGCTCACGACTGGATGCGCACGCACGCGCGCACGCACGCCCCGTAGACAGCCAGACGGACGCACGGCGCGTGGAGGACGCGCTGCGGCTGGCCGCCATTGCCGAGGAGGACGCAGAATGACGAGCTGCAACTGGGGCGCCGAGCTGTGGGTACGTAAGCCCGCCGAGCACCTGCGGCCGCGCGCGCACCTCACCTCCCGTCACGCGCATTGCGTGCACGCCTGCCGATCAAGTTATTCGCGAATGTGGACGCCAGTCACGTGACCGATGACGTCAGTCATTCATTGTTGCATGTTGGTGTAGTGGACCATGCGGGGACCCGCCCTGGTCCGACCTGGGACTGCACCACGGCCCGGCGGTCGTCCAGCGCGGCTCTTGAGGCGTGAGAGTCACACCTGTAGTACCACTCAGATGCACCAGGTGGCCTCTGTCACACGCCTTCCCTCTGAACGTCATAGACCAAGGGCTATAGTCCTAGGTCTAGGGTTTACTCTTAAATGCATGGTTTCCTGGTCTAGGTCTAGTGTTAGGTTCCTAGACTTGTTAGATTTATGAATTAGTGGTCCATGTCTAGTCTGAGATTCATAGTCCAGGTCAAGTCTGAAATTCATGGTCTAGTGATCCTTGTCAAGTCTGAGATTCATGGTCCAGTGATACAGTTCTAAGTCTTAGATTTGTAGTCCAGTGGTCCAGGTCTACATTTTTTATAATGGTCTATTGGTCCATGTCTAGTCTGAGATTCATAGTCCAGGTCAAGTCTGAAATTCATGGTCTAGTGAGCCTTGTCAAGTCTTAGATTCATGGTCCACTGATACAGTTCTAAGTCTTAGATTTGTAGTCCAGTGGTCCAGGTCTACATTTTTTATAATGGTCTATTGGTCCATGTCTAGTCTGAGATTCATGGTTCAGGTCAAGTCTGAAATTCATGGTCTAGTGATCCTTGTCAAGTCCAGTGATACAGTTCTAAGTCTTAGATTTACAGTCCAGTGGTCCATGTCTAGTCTGAGATTTATGAGCTAGTGGTGCAGGTCCAGGCTTAGATTCAGGATCCTGTGCTCCAAGACTAGTCCTGATTTATGGTTTAGTGGTCCATGTCTAGTCTGAGATTCATAGTTCAGGTCAAGTCTGAAATTCAAGGTCTAGTGATCCTTGTCAAGTCTGAGATTCATGGTCCAGTGATACAGTTCTAAGTCTTAGATTTGTAGTCCAGTGGTCCAGGTCTACATTTTTTATAATGGTCTATTGGTCCATGTCTAGTCTGAGATTCATGGTCCAGGTCAAGTCTGAAATTCATGGTCTAGTGATCCTTGTCAAGTCCAGTGATACAGTCTAAGTCTTAGATTTACAGTCCAGTGGTCCATGTCTAGTCTGAGATTTATGGTTTAGGAGTCCAGTTCTACTCTTTGAGCCATGGTCCAGTGGCCCAGGTCTAGAATTAAATATATGGTCCAGGTCTAGTCCTAAATTCACAGCCCAATGGTCCAGGCCTAGTCTCAGTCCTATGGTTTAGGTCTAGTCATAGTTCCATGACCAGGTAATCCAGGCCTAGTCTTAGCTTCATGGTCCAGTGGTCAAAGGGCTAGTCATAAATTCACGGTCCAGTAGTCAAAGGGCTAGTCTTAGATTCATGGTCTAGTGGTTCATGTCTAGTCTGAGATACATGATCCAGTACTAGTCTTATATTTAGTGGTCCAGGTCCAGTCTTAGATTAACGGTCGAGTTGTCTGATCCATGTCTAGTCTCAAATTCATACTCTAGTGGTCCAAGTCTAATCTGTTAGCCATGGTTGAGTGGTCCAAATCAAGTTGTAGATTCACAGCCCAATAGTCCAGTCTCAGAACTGTGGTCTAGGTCTAGTCATTGATCCATGGTCTAATGTACTATGTCAAATCTGAGATTTATGGTTTAATGATCCAGTTATAGTCTTAAAATTGTGGTCCAAGTTCAGTTTTAGATTAAAGATCCAGTGTTCCTATTGTAATCTTTGAGCCATGGTCCAGGTCTAGTCCTAGTTTCATACTCCAATAGTCCAGGGCTTGACTCAGATCAATGGTCTGGGTCTTGTCAAAGATCCATTGTTTAGTCTTAAATTAATGGTCCAGTGGTCCAGGACGAGTCTGAGATTCATGGTCTAGTGGTCCATATCTAGTCTTAGATTCATGGTCTGGTGGTCCATGTCTAGTCTTAAAATTATAGTCCAGTGGTCCAGCTCCATATTTATAATAATGGTCTATTGGTCCATGTCTAGTCTGAGATTCGTGATCCAGTTCTAGTCTTATATTTAGTGGTCCAGGTCCAGTCTTAGATTCACGGTCGAGTTGTCTGATCCATGTTTAGTCTCAAATTCATACTCTAGTGGTCCAAGTCTAATCTTTGAGCCATGGTTGAGTGGTCCAAATCAAGTCCTAGGTTCAGAGTCCAATAGTCCAGTCTCAGAACTGTGGTCTAGGTCTAGTCATAGATCCATGGTCTAATGTTCTATGTCAAATCTGAGATTCATGGTTTAATGATCCAGTTCTAGTCTTGAATTTGTGGTCCAAGTTCAGTTTTAGATTAATGATCCAGTGTTCCTAGTGTAATCTTTGAGCCATGGTCCAGTGGTCCAGGTCTAGTCCTAGTTTCATACTCCAATAGTTCAGGGTTTGACTCAGATCAATGGTTCTGGGTCTTGTCAAAGTCCATTGTCTAGTCGTCCGGGTTTAGTCTTAAATTAATGGTCCAGTGGTCCAGGACGAGTCTTAGATTTCTTGGTCTAGTGGTCCATATCTAGTCTGAGATTCATGGTCTAGTGGTCCATGTCTAGTCTTAGATTTATGGTCCAGTGGTCCAGCTCCATATTTATAATAATGGTCTATTGGTCCATGACTAGTCTGAGATTCATGGTCTAGTGGTCCATATCTAGTCTTAGATTCATGGTCTAGTGGTCCATGTCTAGTCTTAGATTTATAGTCCAGTGGTCCAGCTCCATATTTATAATAATGGTCTATTGGTCCATGACTAGTCTGAGATTCATGGTCTAGTGGTCCATATCTAGTCTTAGATTCATGGTCTAGTGGTCCATGTCTAGTCTTAGATTTATAGTCCAGTGGTCCAGCTCCATATTGATAATAATGGTCTATTGGTCCATGACTAGTCTGAGATTCATGGTCTAGTGGTCCATGTCTAGTCTTAGATTTATAGTCCAGTGGTCCAGCTCCATATTGATAATAATGGTCTATTGGTCCATGACTAGTCTGAGATTCATGGTCTAGTTCATATTCATAGCCCATTGGTCCAGTTCTAGTCTTGGATTTACAGTCCAGGTCTAGCAGATTCATGGTCCAGTGATCCAGGTGTGGTCTTCGATTCATAGTCAAGGACTAATCTTAGGTCTGTGGTCCAGGTCTAGTAACATATTCATGCTGTAGTGGTCCAGGTGTGGTCTTAGATTCATGGTCTAGTGGTGCAGGTCTAATCTTAGATCCATGGTCCAGTGGCTTGTAGTTTCAGGATGCCGTGGTCCAGGTCTAGCCTGGCTGCACCTCAGTGTTCAGCCCAAACTGAGGACAGAATGAAAGAACCCACACAAGCCATGCAGTTTCTTGTCCTCCAGGATCAGTTTGATAACTTGGAGAAGCACACCAGCTGGGGCATCGACTTCCTGGAGCGATACACCAAGTTTGTGAAGGAGCGAGCCGACATCGAGCAGAACTACGCCAAGCAGATCAGGTGACCTCTCAGTGACCCCGCTGGTGATGACATCACAGCGCAGACTCACCTGTGCATGTGTGCCTGCAGGAACCTGTCCAAGAAGTACCAACCCAAGAGGAGCAGAGAAGATGACAGCAGGTCAGTCGCCATCAAGCTGCTTTTATTCTGAAGGGAGGCTGGAGTCTATCCCAGCTCGCCACCTGTCAATCACGGGGCACCTGCTGGGGGGAGGTGATGTGAGTGACAGGTGTGGCCTGCGCGGACCAGGGTGAGCCGACAGCCAATAGCAGTGTAGTAGGCGGGACTTAAGGAGAAATGATGTCATGAAACTCAAATCTTGATTGAAGAAAAACATGATGACATCATCACGCGTTGACAGTAGAGTTGTGTTGCGTTCAGGTACACAGCAGCAGTAAAGTTGTGTTGCGTTCAAGTACGCACCATTGACAGTAAAGTTGTGTTGCGTTCAGGCACACAGCAGCAGTAGAGTTGTGTTGCGTTCAGGCACACAGCAGCAGTAAAGATGTGCTGCGTTCAGGCACACAGCAGCAGTAAAGATGTGCTGCGTTCAGGTACGCACTATTGACAGTAAAGTTGTGTTGCGTTCAGGCACACAGCAGCAGTAAAGTTGTGTTGCGTTCAGGCACGCAGCAGCAGTAAAGATGTGCTGCGTTCAGGTACGCACTATTGACAGTAAAGTTGTGTTGCGTTCAGGCACACAGCAGCAGTAAAGTTGTGTTGCGTTCAGGCACACAGCAGCAGTAAAGTTGTGTTGCGTTCAGGCACACAGCAGCAATAAAGGTGTGTTGAGTTCAGGCACACAGCAGCAGTGAAGGTGTGTTGAGTTCAGGTACGCACCATTGACAGTAAAGTTGTGTTGCGTTCAGGCACACAGCAGCAGTAAAGTTGTGTTGCATTCAGGCACACAGCAGCAGTAAAGTTGTGTTGCATTCAGGCACAGAATCAGTAAAGGTGTGTTGCGTTCAGGCACACAGCAGCAGTAAAGTTGTGTTGCGTTTACGCACACAGCCGCACTAAAGTTGCGTTGCGTTCAGGCACACAGCAGCAGTGAAGTTGTGTTGCGTTGAGGTGCACACCATTGACAGTAAAGTTGCGTTGCGTTCAGGCACACAGCAGCAGTAAAGGTGTGTTGCGTTTAGGCACACAGCAGCTGTAAAGTTGTGTTGCATTCAGGCACACAGCAGCAGTAAAGTTGTGTTCCGTTTAAGCACACAGCCGCACTAAAGTTGCGTTGCGTTCAGGCACACAGCAGCAGTGAAGTTGTGTTGCGTTGAGGTGCACACCATTGACAGTAAAGTTGCGTTGCGTTCAGTCACACAGCAGCAGTAAAGGTGTGTTCCGTTCAGGTACGCACCATTGACAGTAGAGTTGTGTTGCGTTCAGGCACACAACAGCAGTAAAGGTGTGTTGCGTTCAGGCACACAGCAGCAGTAAAGTTGTGTTGCATTCAGGCACACAGCAGCAGTAAAGTTGCGTTGGGTTCAGGCACACAGCAGCAGTGAAGGTGTGTTGCGTTCAGGTGCGCACCATTGACAGTAAATTTGCATTGCGTTCAGGCATGCAGCAGCAGTGAAGTTGTGTTGCGTTCAGGTACGCACCATTGACAGTAAAGTTGTGTTGCATTCAGGCACACAGCAGCAGTAAAGGTGGGTTGCGTTCAGGCACGCAGCAGCAGTAAAGTTGTGTTGCGTTCAGGCACACAGCCGCAATAAAGTTGTGTTACATTCAGGCACACAGCAGCAGTAAAGTTGTGTTGCGTTCAGGCACGCAGCAGCAGTAAAGTTGTTACATTCAGGCACACAGCAGCAGTAAAATTGCGTTGGGTTCAGGCACACAGCAGCAGTGAAGGTGTGTTGCGTTCAGGTGCGCACCATTGACAGTAAATTTGCATTGCGTTCAGGCATGCAGCAGCAGTGAAGTTGTGTTGCGTTCAGGTACGCACCATTGACAGTAGAGTTGTGTTGCGTTTAGGCACACAACAGCAGTAAAGTTGTGTTACATTCAGGCACACAGCAGCAGTAAAGTTGTGTTACATTCAGGCACACAGCAGCAGTAAAGTTGTGTTACATTCAGGCACACAGCAGCAGTAAAGTTGTGTTGCGTTCAAGCACACAGCAGCAGTAAAGTTGTGTTGCATTCAAGCACACAGCAGCAGTAAAGTTGTGTTGCGTTCAGGCACACAGCAGCAGTAAAGGTGTGTTGCGTTCAAGTACGCACCATTGACAGTAAAGTTGTGTTGCGTTCAGGCACACAGCAGCAGTGAAGGTGTGTTGCGTTCAGGCACACCCCAGCAATAAAAGTGTGTTGCGTTCAGGTATGCACCATTGACAGTAAAGTTGTGTTGCGTTCAGGTACACAGCAGCAGTAAAGGTGTGTTGCGTTCAGGCACACAGCAGCAGTAAAGTTGTGTTGAGTTTAGGCACACAACAGCAATAAAGGTGTGTTGCGTTCAGGCACACAGCAGCTGTAAAGTTGTGTTGCATTCAGGCACACAGCAGCAGTGAAGGTGTGTTGAGTCCAGGCACACAGCAGCAATAAAAGTGTGTTGCGTTCAGGTACGCACCATTGACAGTAAAGTTGTGTTGCGTTCAGGTACGTACCATTGACAGTAAAGTTGTGTTGCGTTCAGGCACACAGCAGCAGTAAAGTTGTGTTGCATTCAGGCACACAGCAGCTGTAAAGTTGTGTTGCATTCAGGCACAGAATCAGTAAAGGTGTGTTGCATTCAGGCACACAGCAGCAGTAAAGTTGTGTTGCGTTCAGGCACACAGCAGCAGTAAAGTTGTGTTGCGTTTACGCACACAGCCGCACTAAAGTTGCGTTGCGTTCAGGCACACAGCAGCAGTAAAGTTGTGTTGCGTTCAGGTACGCACCATTGACAGTAAAGTTGTGTTGCGTTCAGGCACACAGCAGCTGTAAAGTTGTGTTGCATTCAGGCACACAGCAGCAGTGAAGGTGTGTTGCGTTCAGGCACACAGCAGCAGTAAAGGTGTGTTGCGTTCAGGCACACAGCAGCAGTAAAGTTGTGTTGTGTTCAGGCACACAGCAGCAGTAAAGGTGTGTTGCGTTCAAGTACGCACCATTGACAGTAAAGTTGTGTTGCGTTCAGGCACACAGCAGCAGTGAAGGTGTGTTGCGTTCAGGCACACCCCAGCAATAAAAGTGTGTTGCGTTCAGGTACGCACCATTGACAGTAAAGTTGTGTTGCGTTCAGGTACACAACAGCAGTAAAGGTGTGTTGCGTTCAGGCACACAGCAGCAGTAAAGTTGTGTTGAGTTTAGGCACACAGCAGCAATAAAGGTGTGTTGCGTTCAGGCACACAGCAGCAGTAAAGTTGTGTTGCGTTCAGGTACGCACCATTGACAGTAAAGTTGTGTTGCGTTCAGGCACACAGCAGCTGTAAAGTTGTGTTGCATTCAGGCACACAGCAGCAGTGAAGGTGTGTTGAGTCCAGGCACACAGCAGCAATAAAAGTGTGTTGCGTTCAGGTACGCACCATTGACAGTAAAGTTGTGTTGCGTTCAGGCACACAGCAGCAGTAAAGTTGTGTTACATTCAGGCACACAGCAGCAGTAAAGTTGTGTTACATTCAGGCACACAGCAGCAGTAAAGTTGTGTTACATTCAGGCACACAGCAGCAATAAAGTTGTGTTACATTCAGGCACACAGCAGCAGTAAAGTTGTGTTGCGTTCAAGCACACAGCAGCAGTAAAGTTGTGTTGCGTTCAAGCACACAGCAGCAGTAAAGTTGTGTTCCGTTGAGGTGCACACCATTGACAGTAAAGTTGCGTTGCGTTCAGGCACACAACAGCAGTAAAGGTGTGTTGCGTTCAGGCACACAACAGCAGTAAAGTTGTGTTGCATTCAGGCACACAGCAGCAGTAAAGTTGTGTTGGGTTCAGGCACACAGCAGCAGTGAAGGTGTGTTGCGTTCAGGTGCGCACCATTGACAGTAAATTTGCATTGCGTTCAGGCATGCAGCAGCAGTGAAGTTGTGTTGCGTTCAGGTACGCACCATTGACAGTAGAGTTGCGTTGCTTTTAGGCACACAACAGCAGTAAAGGTGGGTTGCGTTCAGGCACGCAGCAGCAGTAAAGTTGTGTTGCGTTCAGGCACACAGCCGCAGTAAAGTTGTGTTACATTCAGGCACACAGCAGCAGTAAAGTTGTGTTGCGTTCAGGCACGCAGCAGCAGTAAAGTTGTTACATTCAGGCACACAGCAGCAGTAAAGTTGTGTTGCGTTCAGGCACACAGCAGCAGTAAAGTTGTGTTGCGTTCAGGCACACAGCAGCAGTAAAGTTGTTACATTCAGGCACACAGCAGCAGTAAAATTGCGTTGGGTTCAGGCACACAGCAGCAGTGAAGGTGTGTTGCGTTCAGGTGCGCACCATTGACAGCAAATTTGCATTGCGTTCAGGCATGCAGCAGCAGTGAAGTTGTGTTGCGTTCAGGTACGCACCATTGACAGTAGAGTTGTGTTGCGTTTAGGCACACAACAGCAGTAAAGTTGTGTTACATTCAGGCACACAGCAGCAGTAAAGTTGTGTTGCGTTCAGGCACACAGCAGCAGTAAAGTTGTGTTGTGTTCAAGCACACAGCAGCAGTAAAGTTGTGTTGTGTTGTGTTCAAGCACACAGCAGCAGTAAAGTTGTGTTGCGTTCAGGCACACAGCAGCAGTAAAGTTGTGTTGCGTTCAGGCACACAGCAGCAGTAAAGTTGTGTTCAGGCACACAGCAGCAGTAAAGTTGTGTTGCGTTCAAGTACGGACCATTGACAGTAAAGTTGTGTTCACGCACACAGCAGCAGTAAAGGTGTGTTGCGTTCAGGTACGCATCATTGACAGTAGAGTTGCGTTGCGTTCAGGCACGCAGCAGCAGTAAAGGTGTGTTGCGTTCAGGTACGGACCATTGAGAGTAAAGTTGTGTTGCGTTCAGGCAAACAGCAGCAGTAAAGGTGTGTTGCGTTCAGGTACGCACCATTGACAGTAGAGTTGCGTTCAAGCACACAGCAGCAGTAAAGTTGTGTTGTGTTCAAGCACACAGCAGCAGTAAAGTTGTGTTGCGTTCAGGCACACAGCAGCAGTAAAGTTGTGTTGCGTTCAGGCACACAGCAGCAGTAAAGGTGTGTTGCGTTCAGGTATGCACCATTGACAGTAGAGTTGCGTTCAGGCACACGGGAGCTGTAAAGTTGTGTTGCGTCCGATACGCACCATTGACAGTAAAGTTGCATTCAGGCACGCAGCAGCAGTAAAGGTGTGTTGCATTCAGGTACGTACCATTGACAGTAAAGTTGCGTTCAGGCACGCAGCAGCAGTAAAGTTGTGTTGCGTTTAGGCACACAGGAGCTGTAAAGTTTTGGTGCATACAGGTACGCACCATTTACAGTAGAGTTGTGTTGCGTTCAGGCACACAGCAGCAGTAAAGGTGTGTTGAGTTCAGGTACACAGTAAGTTGTGTTCCATTCAGGTAAGCACCACTGACCGTAAAGTCATGTTGCGTTCAGGTACACAGCCCAGCAAAGGGGTGTTGCGTTCAGGTACACAGTGACAGTCGAGCTTCGTTCAGACACATGGTGACAGTGGAGTTGTGTTGCGTTCAGGTACACAGCAGCAGTAAAGTTGTGTTGCGTTCAGGCACACAGCAGCAGTAAAGGTGTGTTGAGTTCAGGTACACAGTAAGTTGTGTTCCATTCAGGTAAGCACCACTGACCGTAAAGTCATGTTGCGTTCAGGTACACAGCCCAGCAAAGGGGTGTTGCGTTCAGGTACACAGTGACAGTCGAGCTTCGTTCAGACACATGGTGACAGTGGAGTTGTGTTGCGTTCAGGTACACAGCAGCAGTAAAGTTGTGTTGCGTTCAGGTACACAGCAGCAGTAAAGGTGTGTTGAGTTCAGGTACACAGTAAGTTGTGTTCCATTCAGGTAAGCACCATTGACCGTAAAGTCATGTTGCGTTCAGGTACACAGCCCAGCAAAGGGGTGTTGCGTTCAGGTACACAGTGACAGTCGAGCTTCGTTCAGACACATGGTGACAGTCAAGTTGTGTTGCGTTCAGGTACGCAGACGCAGTGAAAGAAAAGTCATGTTGCGTTCAGATAAATGGTGACCGTCGAGTGGTGTTGCCTTCAGGGACAGTAAAGCTGTGTTGCGTTCAGGTACACATGGTGTTTGGCCTTCACCGCCACTCTACGGCAACTTGGAGATCTGGCATCGCAGCGAGAGGAAGTGGCCGAGAACTTGAGCTCGCAGGTGGCGTCGGAGTTGAGCAGATTCACTCAGGAGTTGAAGGCGGAAAGAAAGTCCGTGAGTGACGTGAACACACACACACACACACACACACACACACACACACACACACACACACACACACACACACACACACACACCACCTTTTCTGGAAATATAAAGAAGTGTATTTACAACATGAATAATATATACATACTATGCAAATATAAAAAAGTTGTTGTGAAAAATTTGTTGAAATTTCATGAGAAAAAGGTCACAATTTCACAAGAAAAATGTAGAATTTGGCAGAATTATAATAAAAGTTGTCATTTTACTCAACTCAAGTAAAAAAAACTGAACATGTGTGCAATATTATGATAAAAATTGGAATTGTACTCAATAGCAGTCACAATTTTATGGAAAAACTTAAAAATGTTGGCAATATAATAATAATCGGAATTTTACTTGGTAAAATTATGACAAAAAGTCATAATTTTACAAAAAAAAATGTCACTATTTTACAAGAACAACAACAAGGATTGGCAATATTGTCTTAAAGGCCGACAGAAATGAGATGTTCTTATTTAAACGGGGATAGCAGCTCCATTCTATGTGTCATACTTCATCATTTCACATTATTTTTGCTGAAAGGATTTAGTAGAGAACATCGATGATAAAGTTCCCAGCTTTTAGTCGCTAATAAAAAAGCCTTGCCTGTACCGGAAGTAGCAGACGATGTGCGCGTGACGTCACGGGTTGTGGAGCTCCTCACATCCACACATTGTTTACAATCATGGCCACCAGCAGCGAGAGCGATTCGGACCGAGAAAGTGACAATTTCCCCATTAATTTGAGCGAGGATGAAAGATTCGTGGATGAGGAAAGTTAGAGTGAAGCACAAAAAAAAAAAGGCAACGGCAGTGTGAGTGTTTCAGATGTAATTAGACACATTTACTAGGATAATTCCGGAAAATCCCTTATCTGCTTATTGTGTTACTAGTGTTTTAGTGAGATTATATGGTCGACGGGTGGTGGCGATGCCCATCTCTGCCCTTCGCAAGTGACCCTCTTTGAAACACCATCTTTCGAAATGATCGCTGCATAAAACACTGTACTTTGTGTGTGTGGTCCAATCCAACCGTGTTCGCTTGACCGCTCCGTTCCATAGTAAAGCTTCACCGTCATCTTTCGGGAATGTAAACGATGAAACACCGGCTGTGTTTGTGTTGCTAAAAGCGACCGCAATACACCGCTTCCCACCTGCAGCTTTCTTCTTTGACGTCTCCATTATTCATTGAACACATTTCAAAAGATTCAGCAACACGGGTGTCCGGAACACTGTGGAATTATGTGATGAAAACAGACGACTTATAGCTGGGAACGGTGCTGGAAAGTTAGAGTGAAGCACAAAAAAAAAAAAGGCAACGGCAGTGTGAGCGTCTCAGATGTAATTAGACACATTTACTAGGATAATTCCGGAAAATCCCTTATCTGCTTATTGTGTTACTAGTGTTTTAGTGAGATTATATGGGTCGTACCAGAAAGTCGGAGTGCTGCGGTGAACGCCAGTGTCTCTGAGAGAAGCTGAGGAGCCAAGATCACAGCTGCCTTTTTGACAGCTACAGGAGGAGGCCCCATAATCCACTGAAGTCTCCGGTAAGAGCCGACTGAATATCACAATTTTCCCATCCAAAAATTTGCCGGTTGACGTAGAGAAACATGTTCGCTTGACCGCTCTGTGTTAAAGCTTCACAACAAATAAAGTAACACCGGCTGTGTTTCGGTTGCTAAAGGCAGCTGCAATCCACCGCTTTCCACCAACAGCATTCTTCTTTGACGTCTCCATTATTGATTGAAAAAATCGCAAAAGATTCAGCAACTCAGATGTCCAAATGACTGCGTAATTATGCGATGAAAAGAGACGACTTTTAGCCGCAAGTGGTGCTGCGCTATGTCCGCTACAACCCGAGACGTCACAAACACACGTCATCATTCCGCGATGTTTCAGCAGAATACTTTGTGGGAAATGTAAAATTGTAATTTAGTAAACTAAAGCGGCCATATTGTCATGTGTTGCCATGTTAATATTTCATCATTGATATATAAACTATCAGTAGGCCTTTAAGTCCCAATTTTATATGACAAATGTCACCATTTTGCGTTAAAAAGTAATAATTTTGCATTAAAAAAATAGTAATACTTTTATGAGAATATATTGCAATGTTACAGAAACAGAAAGAATATAAGAAATTGTTCCCAAATTTCTAAGAAAAAAGTTGACACATTGTGAGAAAAAGACTGCTTTTATTTTTTTTATCTTTTTTCGTTATTTTTTTGTTTGTAATTAGGTTTTATCTTCAGTATTTACTTCAAGTTATTACAGTCTGTCTCTATATACATATTTATTTTATTAATTTTGACCAAAGGGGGCGCACTTCAAATTTTTACACTCACTTGTTATTTCATATGTTGACCAGACTTAAAATGCTTCAAATTGCAAGTTAAAGCTCTGTTATGCAGACCGAAAGCCATTTATCAACAACATCCAGAATCGCCGATCTGTAATTTGACCCCCTTAACATGCTTCAAAACTCACCAAATTTGACACACACGTCGGTCTGGCATGCCTTCCCAACTTATTTGGCAACCAAACCCCAAAAAGGAAAATTGCGCGCTAGCGCCCCCCAGGAAACAAAACCCCAGACTGCTTGTAACTTCCGTTAGGAATGTCGTAGAGACATGAAACGAAAACCTCTATGTAGGTCTGACTTAGACCTAGATTTGCCTTTAGAAACGTCTATACCTAAAAACAACAGGAAAATGGCAAAAACCCATTCAAAGCAAAATTTTCGCAAAAAATGCTATTTTTGCCTCTTTGAGCTGTAATTTGACCCCCTTAAAATGCTTCAAAAGTCACCAAACTTGGCACACACATCAGTACTGGCAAAAATTGCGATCTAATGAAAAATACAAACCCGAAAATTAAAAAATGCGCTCTAGCGCAATTTTTGAATAAAACACAGAAAAAACTGCTCCAAGGAAGAGAAAACAGACAAAACTGCTTGTAACTCAGTAGGAATGTCGGACAGACATCAAACAAAAACATCTATGTAGGTCTCACTTAGACCTACAATTTAATATTTGAAATCCTGCAGAAAAATCAACAGGAAGTTTAAAATTACCCCTTCAAAATAAAAGTTTTGTAAACACCCGTCACCTTTTTTCAAACGTTATCTCCTCTGAGCCCGTTTGTCGTTTCGGCTTCAAACTCGCACAGGAGAGACTGCGCAAATTTTCCTAAAAAATGACGTTTTTGCCTCTTTGAGCTGTAATTTGACCCGCTTAAAATGCTTCAAAGTGCAAGTTAAAGCTCTGTTATGCAGACCGAAAGCCATTTATCAACAACATCCAGAATCGCCGATCTGTAATTTCACCCCCTTAACATGCTTCAAAACTCACCAAATTTGACACACACATCAGGACTGGCAAAAACTGCCATCTAATAAAAAACCAAACCCCAAAAATCAAAATTGCGCTTAGCGCCCCCTAGGAAAAAAAACAGACAAAACTGCATGTAACTTCTGTTAGAAATGTCGTAGAGACATGAAATAAAAACCTCTATGTTGGTCTGACTTAGACCAGGGCTAGAGTAGCGGCGGCAGCAGGCAAAGGCGGACCCGACCAACGCCGCTTGCAGCTTTAAATCAATTTATATCTCATGACACTATCCGTATGTAATATGGCTTTTAATTGTTGACAGATTTGTTTTTGTATTTTTGGTCCAATATGGCTCTTTCAACATTTTGGGTTACCGACCCCTGATCTATGTCATCACTTGTTCGCACCTCCTCATATGGAAGATGCTTTTCCTTCGTCATGTCTCAAGAAGGGGGGGGGGGAATACAACACACACACATGTTCTTTTTGCCCCCCCCAGCATTTCCAGGATGGTCGCCGTGCCCAGCAGCACATCGAGAGTTCCTGGAAGCAGCTGGAGTCTGTGAGTCTGACTCCGCCCACATCGGTGGACCCGCCTCCTCTCACGTGTGACATCATCAGGTTGTAACGCCAAGTCTTGTTGTTCAGACCAAACGGCGCTTCGAGCGAGACAGCAAGGAGGCGGAGCGAGCGCAGCACTTGTCCAGCAGGATGGACATGGACAACAACATGGAGGCTGAGAAGGTTGGTCCTCAAGGGCAATTACTGACGATTACGACCCTGAAGAAGGTTCTAGCACTAAAAGACACTTTCCTCTGCCTTCCAGCGCTGCTCCTTTAAGGTAACATCTCATTTCCTACCTGGACTCACCTGTGACAGATCATTCTTGTAGGAAGTGATGCATTGTTGACACTGTGACACTGCCCCCTGCTGGACTGGAGTAGTTTGATTGTTGACACTGCCCCCTGCTGGACTGGAGTAGTTTGATTGTTGACACTGCCCCCTGCTGGACTGGAGTAGTTTGATAGTTGACACTGCCCCCTGCTGGACTGGAGTAGTGTGATTGTTGACACTGCCCCCTGCTGGACTGGAGTAGTTTGACAGTGTGACACTGCCCCCTGCTGGACTGGAGTAGTGTGATTGTTGACACTGCCCCCTGCTGGACTGGAGTAGTTTGATTGTTGACACTGCCCCCTGCTGGACTGGAGTAGTTTGATAGTTGACACTGCCCCCTGCTGGACTGGAGTAGTGTGATTGTTGACACTGCCCCCTGCTGGACTGGAGTAGTTTGACAGTGTGACACTGCCCCCTGCTGGACTGGAGTAGTGTGATTGTTGACACTGCCCCCTGCTGGACTGGAGTAGTTTGATTGTTGACACTGCCCCCTGCTGGACTGGAGTAGTTTGATTGTTGACACTGCCCCCTGCTGGACTGGAGTAGTTTGATTGTTGACACTGCCCCCTGCTGGACTGGAGTAGTTTGATTGTTGACACTGCCCCCTGCTGGACTGGAGTAGTGTGATTGTTGACACTGCCCCCTGCTGGACTGGAGTAGTTTGATTGTTGACACTGCCCCCTGTTGGACTGGAGTAGTTTGATTGTTGACACTGCCCCCTGCTGGACTGGAGTAGTGTGATGGTTGACACTGCCCCCTGCTGGACTGGAGTAGTTTGATTGTTGACACTGCCCCCTGCAGGACTGGAGTAGTGTGATTGTTGACACTGCCCCCTGCAGGACTGGAGTAGTGTGATTGTTGACACTGCCCCCTGCTGGACTGGAGTAGTTTGATTGTTGACACTGCCCCCTGCTGGACTGGAGTAGTGTGATTGTTGACACTGCCCCCTGCTGGACTGGAGTAGTGTGATTGTTGACACTGCCCCCTGCAGGACTGGAGTAGTTTGATTGTTGACACTGCCCCCTGCTGGACTGGAGTAGTTTGATTGTTGACACTGCCCCCTGCTGGACTGGAGTAGTTTGATTGTTGACACTGCCCCCTGCTGGACTGGAGTAGTTTGATTGTTGACACTGCCCCCTGCTGGACTGGAGTAGTTTGATTGTTGACACTGCCCCCTGTTGGACTGGAGTAGTTTGATTGTTGACACTGCCCCCTGCTGGACTGGAGTAGTGTGATGGTTGACACTGCCCCCTGCTGGACTGGAGTAGTTTGATTGTTGACACTGCCCCCTGCAGGACTGGAGTAGTGTGATTGTTGACACTGCCCCCTGCAGGACTGGAGTAGTGTGATTGTTGACACTGCCCCCTGCTGGACTGGAGTAGTTTGATTGTTGACACTGCCCCCTGCTGGACTGGAGTAGTTTGATTGTTGACACTGCCCCCTGTTGGACTGGAGTAGTTTGATTGTTGACACTGCCCCCTGCTGGACTGGAGTAGTGTGATGGTTGACACTGCCCCCTGCTGGACTGGAGTAGTTTGATTGTTGACACTGCCCCCTGCAGGACTGGAGTAGTGTGATTGTTGACACTGCCCCCTGCAGGACTGGAGTAGTGTGATTGTTGACACTGCCCCCTGCTGGACTGGAGTAGTGTGATTGTTGACACTGCCCCCTGCTGGACTGGAGTAGTGTGATTGTTGACACTGCCCCCTGCTGGACTGGAGTAGTGTGATTGTTGACACTGCCCCCTGCAGGACTGGAGTAGTTTGATTGTTGACACTGCCCCCTGCTGGACTGGAGTAGTGTGATTGTTGACACTGCCCCCTGCTGGACTGGAGTAGTTTGATTGTTGACACTGCCCCCTGCAGGACTGGAGTAGTGTGATTGTTGACACTGCCCCCTGCTGGACTGGAGTAGTGTGATTGTTGACACTGCCCCCTGCTGGACTGGAGTAGTTTGATTGTTGACACTGCCCCCTGCTGGACTGGAGTAGTTGGATTGTTGACACTGCCCCCTGCTGGACTGGAGTAGTGTGATTGTTGACACTGCCCCCTGCTGGACTGGAGTAGTTTGATTGTTGACACTGCCCCCTGCTGGACTGGAGTAGTGTGATTGTTGACACTGCCCCCTGCTGGACTGGAGTAGTGTGATTGTTGACACTGCCCCCTGCTGGACTGGAGTAGTTTGATAGTTGACACTGCCCCCTGCTGGACTGGAGTAGTGTGATTGTTGACACTGCCCCCTGCTGGACTGGAGTAGTGTGATTGTTGACACTGCCCCCTGCTGGACTGGAGTAGTGTGATTGTTGACACTGCCCCCTGCTGGACTGGAGTAGTGTGATTGTTGACACTGCCCCCTGCTGGACTGGAGTAGTGTGATTGTTGACACTGCCCCCTGCTGGACTGGAGTAGTGTGATTGTTGACACTGCCCCCTGCTGGACTGGAGTAGTGTGATGGTTGACACTGCCCCCTGCTGGACTGGAGTAGTTTGATTGTTGACACTGCCCCCTGCAGGACTGGAGTAGTGTGATTGTTGACACTGCCCCCTGCAGGACTGGAGTAGTGTGATTGTTGACACTGCCCCCTGCTGGACTGGAGTAGTGTGATTGTTGACACTGCCCCCTGCTGGACTGGAGTAGTGTGATTGTTGACACTGCCCCCTGCTGGACTGGAGTAGTGTGATTGTTGACACTGCCCCCTGCAGGACTGGAGTAGTTTGATTGTTGACACTGCCCCCTGCTGGACTGGAGTAGTGTGATTGTTGACACTGCCCCCTGCTGGACTGGAGTAGTTTGATTGTTGACACTGCCCCCTGCAGGACTGGAGTAGTGTGATTGTTGACACTGCCCCCTGCTGGACTGGAGTAGTGTGATTGTTGACACTGCCCCCTGCTGGACTGGAGTAGTGTGATTGTTGACACTGCCCCCTGCTGGACTGGAGTAGTGTGATTGTTGACACTGCCCCCTGCTGGACTGGAGTAGTGTGATTGTTGACACTGCCCCCTGCTGGACTGGAGTAGTGTGATTGTTGACACTGCCCCCTGCTGGACTGGAGTAGTGTGATTGTTGACACTGCCCCCTGCTGGACTGGAGTAGTGTGATTGTTGACACTGCCCCCTGCTGGACTGGAGTAGTGTGATTGTTGACACTGCCCCCTGCTGGACTGGAGTAGTGTGATTGTTGACACTGCCCCCTGCTGGACTGGAGAAGTGTGATTGTTGACACTGCCCCCTGCTGGACTGGAGTAGTGTGATTGTTGACACTGCCCCCTGCTGGACTGGAGTAGTGTGATTGTTGACACTGCCCCCTGCTGGACTGGAGTAGTTTGATTGTTGACACTGCCCCCTGCTGGACTGGAGTAGTTTGATTGTTGACACTGCCCCCTGCTGGACTGGAGTAGTTTGATTGTTGACACTGCCCCCTGCTGGACTGGAGTAGTTTGATTGTTGACACTGCCCCCTGCTGGACTGGAGTAGTGTGATTGTTGACACTGCCCCCTGTTGGACTGGAGTAGTGTGATTGTTGACACTGCCCCCTGCTGGACTGGAGTAGTGTGATTGTTGACACTGCCCCCTGTTGGACTGGAGTAGTTTGATTGTTGACACTGCCCCCTGCTGGACTGGAGTAGTTTGATTGTTGACACTGCCCCCTGCTGGACTGGAGTAGTGTGATTGTTGACACTGCCCCCTGTTGGACTGGAGTAGTGTGATTGTTGACACTGCCCCCTGCTGGACTGGAGTAGTGTGATTGTTGACACTGCCCCCTGCTGGACTGGAGTAGTTTCACATGCTCCCTCTAACAAAGCTCCTTGCAGGCTCGCCAGACAGCGCAACAAAAACAACAAACTGCCGAAGAGTCAAAGAAGGAATACGTGAGCAGTTTAAACCAGTTCAACCAGGACCAGCACCAACATTACCACACCATGGTGCCCGTTATATACCAGGTAAAGCAGGAAGACAATATCTACCTGGTGTACACGGTACAAAACCAGTTCAGGTGTATACCTGGTCTATACTGGTATGGCAGGTATAGAAACAGCTCAGGCAAATACCGGCTCTACACTAGTATAGCAGATAAATAAACAGTTCAGGTGTATATCTGGTGTACCATAGTATAACAGGTATGTAAACAGTTCAGGTGTAAAGCAAGTCTACACTAGAATAGCAGGTATAGAATATAAACCAGTTGACACGTACACCATGTCTACATGACTGTGTAAACCTCTTCCGGTCACTAGTATGGCATGTGTAATTAAACTTAGTGTTTACCTGGTCCAGATTAGTATGGCAGGTATATAAAAAGTTCAGGTGTATACCTGGTCTAGACTAGTATGGCAGGTATATAAACCAGTTTAAGTGTGTACATTAGTACAAAAGGTATACAGTATGAACCAGTTTAAGTCAATGCACTAATATGGCAGGTATATTAATCAGTTTAGGTGTTTACCTGGTGTATGACAGGTATATAAAAAGTTCAGGTGTATACCTGGTCTAGACTATATGGCAGGTATATAAAGCAGTTTAGGTGTATACATTAGTATGGCAGGTATATAAAACTACTTTAGGCGTACAGATTAGTATGGTGTGTATATAAAGCAGTTTAGGTGTATGTGGCAGGTATATAAAACAGTTTAGGTGTATACGGCAGGTATATAAAACAGTTGAGGTGTATACGGCAGGTATATAAAACAGTTTAGGTGTATGAGGCAGGTATATAAAACAGGTGAGGTGTATGAGGCAGGTATATAAAACAGTTGAGGTGTATGCGGCAGGTATATAAAACAGTTTAGGTGTATACGGCAGGTATATAAAACAGTTTAGGTGTATACGGCAGGTATATAAAACAGTTGAGGTGTATGTGGCAGGTATATAAAACAGTTTAGGTGTATGAGGCAGGTATATAAAACAGTTGAGGTGTATACGGCAGGTATATAAAACAGTTTAGGTGTGTGCGGCAGGTATATAAAACAGTTGAGGTGTATGAGGCAGGTATATAAAACAGTTGAGGTGTATGAGGCAGGTATATAAAACAGTTGAGGTGTATACGGCAGGTATATAAAACAGTTTAGGTGTATACGGCAGGTATATAAAACAGTTTAGGTGTATATGGCAGGTATATAAAACAGTTTAGGTGTATACGGCAGGTATATAAAACAGTTTTGGTGTATACGGCAGGTATATAAAACAGTTTAGGTGTATGAGGCAGGTATATAAAACAGTTGAGGTGTATACGGCAGGTATATAAAACAGTTAAGGTGTATACGGCAGGTATATAAAACAGTTTAAGTGTATGTGGCAGGTATATAAAATAGTTGAGGTGTATACGGCAGGTATATAAAACAGTTTAGGTGTATACGGCAGGTATATAAAACAGTTGAATTGTATGCGGCAGGTATATAAAACAGTTTAGGTGTATGCGGCAGGTATATAAAACAGTTTAGGTGTATACGGCAGGTATATAAAACAGTTGAGGTGTATACGGCAGGTATATAAAACAGTTTAGGTGTATACGGCAGGTATATAAAACAGTTGAGGTGTATGCGGCAGGTATATAAAACAGTTGAGGTGTATGAGGCAGGTATATAAAACAGTTGAGGTGTATGCGGCAGGTATATAAAACAGTTTAGGTGTATACGGCAGGTATATAAAACAGTTTAGGTGTATACGGCAGGTATATAAAACAGTTGAGGTGTATGTGGCAGGTATATAAAACAGTTTAGGTGTATGAGGCAGGTATATAAAACAGTTGAGGTGTATACGGCAGGTATATAAAACAGTTTAGGTGTGTGCGGCAGGTATATAAAACAGTTGAGGTGTATGAGGCAGGTATATAAAACAGTTGAGGTGTATACGGCAGGTATATAAAACAGTTTAGGTGTATACGGCAGGTATATAAAACAGTTTAGGTGTATATGGCAGGTATATAAAACAGTTTAGGTGTATACGGCAGGTATATAAAACAGTTTTGGTGTATACGGCAGGTATATAAAACAGTTTAGGTGTATGAGGCAGGTATATAAAACAGTTGAGGTGTATACGGCAGGTATATAAAACAGTTGAGGTGTATGTGGCAGGTATATAAAACAGTTGAGGTGTATACGGCAGGTATATAAAACAGTTGAGGTGTATACGGCAGGTATATAAAACAGTTGAGGTGTATACGGCAGGTATATAAAACAGTTTAGGTGTATACGGCAGGTATATAAAACAGTTGAGGTGTATGCGGCAGGTATATAAAACAGTTGAGGTGTATGCGGCAGGTATATAAAACAGTTTAGGTGTATACGGCAGGTATATAAAACAGTTTAGGTGTATACGGCAGGTATATAAAACAGTTGAGGTGTATGTGGCAGGTATATAAAACAGTTTAGGTGTATGAGGCAGGTATATAAAACAGTTGAGGTGTATACGGCAGGTATATAAAACAGTTTAGGTGTGTGCGGCAGGTATATAAAACAGTTGAGGTGTATGAGGCAGGTATATAAAACAGTTGAGGTGTATACGGCAGGTATATAAAACAGTTTAGGTGTATACGGCAGGTATATAAAACAGTTTAGGTGTATATGGCAGGTATATAAAACAGTTTAGGTGTATACGGCAGGTATATAAAACAGTTTTGGTGTATACGGCAGGTATATAAAACAGTTGAGGTGTATACGGCAGGTATATAAAACAGTTGAGGTGTATGTGGCAGGTATATAAAACAGTTGAGGTGTATACGGCAGGTATATAAAACAGTTGAGGTGTATACGGCAGGTATATAAAACAGTTTAGGTGTATTTGGCAGGTATATAAAACAGTTGAGGTGTATGTGGCAGGTATATAAAACAGTTTAGGTGTATGTGGCAGGTATATAAAACAGTTTAGGTGTATGTGGCAGGTATATAAAACAGTTTAGGTGTATGTGGCAGGTATATAAAACAGTTTAGGTGTATGAGGCAGGTATATAAAACAGTTTAGGTGTATGAGGCAGGTATATAAAACAGTTGAGGTGTATGAGGCAGGTATATAAAACAGTTGAGGTGTATACGGCAGGTATATAAAACAGTTTAGGTGTATACGGCAGGTATATAAAACAGTTTAGGTGTATATGGCAGGTATATAAAACAGTTTAGGTGTATACGGCAGGTATATAAAACAGTTTTGGTGTATACGGCAGGTATATAAAACAGTTTAGGTGTATGAGGCAGGTATATAAAACAGTTGAGGTGTATACGGCAGGTATATAAAACAGTTGAGGTGTATGTGGCAGGTATATAAAACAGTTGAGGTGTATACGGCAGGTATATAAAACAGTTGAGGTGTATGCGGCAGGTATATAAAACAGTTTAGGTGTATGAGGCAGGTATATAAAACAGTTTAGGTGTATGTGGCAGGTATATAAAACAGTTTAGGTGTATGAGGCAGGTATATAAAACAGTTTAGGTGTATGAGGCAGGTATATAAAACAGTTGAGGTGTATGAGGCAGGTATATAAAACAGTTGAGGTGTATACGGCAGGTATATAAAACAGTTTAGGTGTATACGGCAGGTATATAAAACAGTTTAGGTGTATATGGCAGGTATATAAAACAGTTTAGGTGTATACGGCAGGTATATAAAACAGTTTTGGTGTATACGGCAGGTATATAAAACAGTTTAGGTGTATGAGGCAGGTATATAAAACAGTTGAGGTGTATACGGCAGGTATATAAAACAGTTGAGGTGTATGTGGCAGGTATATAAAACAGTTGATGTGTATGAGGCAGGTATATAAAACAGTTTAGGTGTATACGGCAGGTATATAAAACAGTTGAGGTGTATGCGGCAGGTATATAAAACAGTTTATGTGTATGAGGCAGGTATATAAAACAGTTGAGGTGTATACGGCAGGTATATAAAACAGTTTAGGTGTATACGGCAGGTATATAAAACAGTTGAGGTGTATACGGCAGGTATATAAAACAGTTTAGGTGTATGTGGCAGGTATATAAAACAGTTTATGTGTATGAGGCAGGTATATAAAACAGTTGAGGTGTATACGGCAGGTATATAAAACAGTTTAGGTGTGTGCGGCAGGTATATAAAACAGTTGAGGTGTATGAGGCAGGTATATAAAACAGTTGAGGTGTATGAGGCAGGTATATAAAACAGTTGAGGTGTATACGGCAGGTATATAAAACAGTTTAGGTGTATACGGCAGGTATATAAAACAGTTTAGGTGTATATGGCAGGTATATAAAACAGTTTAGGTGTATACGGCAGGTATATAAAACAGTTTTGGTGTATACGGCAGGTATATAAAACAGTTTAGGTGTATGAGGCAGGTATATAAAACAGTTGAGGTGTATACGGCAGGTATATAAAACAGTTAAGGTGTATACGGCAGGTATATAAAACAGTTTAAGTGTATGTGGCAGGTATATAAAATAGTTGAGGTGTATACGGCAGGTATATAAAACAGTTTAGGTGTATACGGCAGGTATATAAAACAGTTGAATTGTATGCGGCAGGTATATAAAACAGTTTAGGTGTATGCGGCAGGTATATAAAACAGTTTAGGTGTATACGGCAGGTATATAAAACAGTTGAGGTGTATACGGCAGGTATATAAAACAGTTTAGGTGTATACGGCAGGTATATAAAACAGTTGAGGTGTATGCGGCAGGTATATAAAACAGTTGAGGTGTATGAGGCAGGTATATAAAACAGTTGAGGTGTATGCGGCAGGTATATAAAACAGTTTAGGTGTATACGGCAGGTATATAAAACAGTTTAGGTGTATACGGCAGGTATATAAAACAGTTGAGGTGTATGTGGCAGGTATATAAAACAGTTTAGGTGTATGAGGCAGGTATATAAAACAGTTGAGGTGTATACGGCAGGTATATAAAACAGTTTAGGTGTGTGCGGCAGGTATATAAAACAGTTGAGGTGTATGAGGCAGGTATATAAAACAGTTGAGGTGTATACGGCAGGTATATAAAACAGTTTAGGTGTATACGGCAGGTATATAAAACAGTTTAGGTGTATATGGCAGGTATATAAAACAGTTTAGGTGTATACGGCAGGTATATAAAACAGTTTTGGTGTATACGGCAGGTATATAAAACAGTTTAGGTGTATGAGGCAGGTATATAAAACAGTTGAGGTGTATACGGCAGGTATATAAAACAGTTGAGGTGTATGTGGCAGGTATATAAAACAGTTGAGGTGTATACGGCAGGTATATAAAACAGTTGAGGTGTATACGGCAGGTATATAAAACAGTTGAGGTGTATACGGCAGGTATATAAAACAGTTTAGGTGTATACGGCAGGTATATAAAACAGTTGAGGTGTATGCGGCAGGTATATAAAACAGTTGAGGTGTATGCGGCAGGTATATAAAACAGTTTAGGTGTATACGGCAGGTATATAAAACAGTTTAGGTGTATACGGCAGGTATATAAAACAGTTGAGGTGTATGTGGCAGGTATATAAAACAGTTTAGGTGTATGAGGCAGGTATATAAAACAGTTGAGGTGTATACGGCAGGTATATAAAACAGTTTAGGTGTGTGCGGCAGGTATATAAAACAGTTGAGGTGTATGAGGCAGGTATATAAAACAGTTGAGGTGTATACGGCAGGTATATAAAACAGTTTAGGTGTATACGGCAGGTATATAAAACAGTTTAGGTGTATATGGCAGGTATATAAAACAGTTTAGGTGTATACGGCAGGTATATAAAACAGTTTTGGTGTATACGGCAGGTATATAAAACAGTTGAGGTGTATACGGCAGGTATATAAAACAGTTGAGGTGTATGTGGCAGGTATATAAAACAGTTGAGGTGTATACGGCAGGTATATAAAACAGTTGAGGTGTATACGGCAGGTATATAAAACAGTTTAGGTGTATTTGGCAGGTATATAAAACAGTTGAGGTGTATGTGGCAGGTATATAAAACAGTTTAGGTGTATGTGGCAGGTATATAAAACAGTTTAGGTGTATGTGGCAGGTATATAAAACAGTTTAGGTGTATGTGGCAGGTATATAAAACAGTTTAGGTGTATGAGGCAGGTATATAAAACAGTTTAGGTGTATGAGGCAGGTATATAAAACAGTTGAGGTGTATGAGGCAGGTATATAAAACAGTTGAGGTGTATACGGCAGGTATATAAAACAGTTTAGGTGTATACGGCAGGTATATAAAACAGTTTAGGTGTATATGGCAGGTATATAAAACAGTTTAGGTGTATACGGCAGGTATATAAAACAGTTTTGGTGTATACGGCAGGTATATAAAACAGTTTAGGTGTATGAGGCAGGTATATAAAACAGTTGAGGTGTATACGGCAGGTATATAAAACAGTTGAGGTGTATGTGGCAGGTATATAAAACAGTTGAGGTGTATACGGCAGGTATATAAAACAGTTGAGGTGTATGCGGCAGGTATATAAAACAGTTTAGGTGTATGAGGCAGGTATATAAAACAGTTTAGGTGTATGTGGCAGGTATATAAAACAGTTTAGGTGTATGAGGCAGGTATATAAAACAGTTTAGGTGTATGAGGCAGGTATATAAAACAGTTGAGGTGTATGAGGCAGGTATATAAAACAGTTGAGGTGTATACGGCAGGTATATAAAACAGTTTAGGTGTATACGGCAGGTATATAAAACAGTTTAGGTGTATATGGCAGGTATATAAAACAGTTTAGGTGTATACGGCAGGTATATAAAACAGTTTAGGTGTATACGGCAGGTATATAAAACAGTTTAGGTGTATACGGCAGGTATATAAAACAGTTGAGGTGTATACGGCAGGTATATAAAACAGTTGAGGTGTATATGGCAGGTATATAAAACAGTTGATGTGTATGAGGCAGGTATATAAAACAGTTTAGGTGTATGAGGCAGGTATATAAAACAGTTGAGGTGTATACGGCAGGTATATAAAACAGTTTAGGTGTATGAGGCAGGTATATAAAACAGTTGAGGTGTATACGGCAGGTATATAAAACAGTTGAGGTGTATGAGGCAGGTATATAAAACAGTTGAGGTGTATACGGCAGGTATATAAAACAGTTTAGGTGTATACGGCAGGTATATAAAACAGTTGAGGTGTATACGGCAGGTATATAAAACAGTTGAGGTGTATGTGGCAGGTATATAAAACAGTTGAGGTGTATGTGGCAGGTATATAAAACAGTTGATGTGTATGAGGCAGGTATATAAAACAGTTGAGGTGTATGTGGCAGGTATATAAAACAGTTGAGGTGTATACGGCAGGTATATAAAACAGTTGAGGTGTATGCGGCAGGTATATAAAACAGTTGATGTGTATGAGGCAGGTATATAAAACAGTTGATGTGTAACGGGTGTTGTGTGGGTGTGTCAGCGGATCCAGGACATGGAGGAGCGTCGGATCGACCGGATCGCAGACGCCATGCGTTTGTCAGCGGAGGCGGAGAAGAAGTCACTTCCTGTGGCGAGCCGCTGCTTGGACGCCATGATGGACGCCGCAGAGAGCATCCAGGCCAGGATGGTGAGCGTGCGTGTGCAGCGGGCCTCTCGTCGCCGTGGTAACCCAGGTCTACCTGCAGGACACGCGTCAGGTGGTGGAGGTGTACAAAACGGGCTTTGAGCCTCCGGGCGACGTGGACTTTGAGGACTACAGGGCCACCATGCGGAGGAGCATCTCCGAGTCCAGTTACCTCGACAACCAAATTGAGGGGCGGAGACAAAGCAGGAAGTTGTGGCCTTTCCTCCGCAAGAACAAGGTACACGCCCACACGCCCTCGGACTTGCCTCTTGATGACCTCTGACTCCCGGCAGCTGTTGAATCTCCTGTCGTCGCCTCGGCAACCCCCGCCCCCACCGCCCACCTCGCCTTCGCCCGGGGGCGTGGTCAACAGCCCCCAGTCCCCGCCCACGGCCTCCAGAGAACCAATCGCCCAGCGACTCAACGACCTGATGACGTCTGGCTCTCGAACCAGGAAGCAGTGCCTTCGCAGCTTGAAGAGAGGGGTACCACATTTCTTACAAAAAAAACCTTTAATGTCGGACTTTTAAACATCTCACACGCTTTCTTCAATTCTCCTTTTGGACGGACAGCTGTCACTCAAACTGGTAAGTGGAGAAAACCTGCCTAACAAACTCTGCTGGCCTCGCCGCAACCTGCTGTTGCCATGGTTGCAGGGCTCCGCCCCCGCCGACTGCAGCCATCTCCCCGCCGAGCAGCGGCGGAAGAAACTCCAGAGCAGAATCGGCGACATCGGCCAGGAGATCCAACGCGAGCGCGAGCAGAGGTGACATCAGCCTCACTTCCTGTGACGCCAGTCTCGTGTTGACGCCACCTTTGCTCACGGCAGGGACGCGCTGATGAAGATGAGGGAGGTGTACGAGCGAAACCCTCAGATGGGCGACGCCGCCGCCCTGGAACCCCGCTTGGACGAAGTGAGGCGGAGCCTGCAGCGACTGGAGGAGGAGCTCAGGACCAACCAGGTTGACACACAGTTCTCGGACCACGTTGGCGTGACACCTAGCGAGGCTCGTTGCGTTTTTGAGACGTTACTCAGGGGCGGTTGGACCTGGCAAGGGGCGTGGCCATCTGCCGGAGCTGATGCGTGACGTCGTTGAGTTCCGCCTTGACCTTGCCCAGCTCCTGTCGCTGCTCGTTGATGATCTTGATCAGTTCGCCGCGGCACTTGTCCAGTTTCTGGATGCGTTTCTGGGTCTCTTCGTCCTTCTGCTCCAGTTGCCGCCGCAGACTCTGGATGGTTTTCTCAAAGTGGTCCGACTGCAGCTTGTTGGACTCCAGGAACTTGGAGATTTTTTCCTCGATGGCGTCCACGTTGACGCCCTCGTCTCCAGTGATGTACTTCCTCTTCAGGCTGGTGATGGCCTTGATGAAGGCTTTGGGTTGGTTGAGAAGGGAGATGGAGGTTTCCAGGTCTTCCTTAAACCTGCGGATGTAGGTGTCCTTGGTGAGGTGCACACATTCCAGGTTCTTGACACTGGCCTGGTAAGCCTTGACTCGGCCCTCCTGGAACTTGATCTTCTCCGCGAGGTCTGCCGCCTGCATTTTGTTCAGGGCCAAGTCCTTCCTGGTGCCCTTGTGGGACGCCTGCTCGCTGATGTACTCGCTCCGCAGAGCCTCCATGTCGATCTCCATCTGCCTGAGAGTCTCGCGCAGGCCGGCACAGCTGCGCTGCTCCCGCTGGAGTTGCTCGGTCACAATCTCTTTGTGCGCCTGCAGCTCGCTGATGTCGAAGTTCTTGGCCTTCAGATCTTTGCTCTTCTGCTCGTCGGACTTCTTCAGCGCCTCCTTCCTCTCCATCAGGTCGTCGTTGGTGTTGGTCAGGGCGGTCACCTTGTTGGACAGCGCGTTCTTCTGCATCTGGATCAGCCTCATCTCTACCTCGTGGTCGTACTTCAGCTTGTCTCGGATGCTCTTCTGGGCCTCCAGTTCTTCCTGGCGCTCGCTCTGCGCAACTAGCATCTTGCGCTTGTCCTCCGTCAGTTCCTCCACGAGCTTGCTGGCCTTTTCCATCTGAGCACTAAGGGCGACGGCCTGCTTGGCGGAGGCCTCGTCTTTCTCGCGCATCCTCATGTTGAACTCCTCCTCGGCCTTCTTCAGGCGCTCGCTGTGCTGCTGGGACTGGGCTTCCAGATTCTTCTCCCAGGTGACCAACGATGCCTCCAGCTCGGCGATCTTATCTTGGAGTTGGAACTGGATGGCTTTCAGGTCGTCAACTTCCATGTCACACCAGTTTTTCTTCTGCTCCATGGAGAAGATCTTGGCTTGGTGCACCTTGACCTGGGTCAGCAGCTCCACCTTCTCCTTCTCTGCAGCGTTCAGCTTCTCCTGCAGATCATGATTCAGCGACTCCAGAGCCTTGACCTTGGTGTCATGACTCAGGATGTCTCCCTGCCACAGCTTGTTGAACTCGTCTGATTTCTGGATCAGCCTCCTGATCTTCCACCCGTTCTTTTGGTCCGCCATTGTCGGGATGTGTCGCCCAGTTGCCGTTCATCAGTCGAGAACTGTCAAAAGAACAAAGAACAAAAGTTTGCTGCCTTTGAGAAACAACTAACCAGAACAAATGTTTGCTACGTTTAAGAGTAAGGATTAACAAGGACTAAAGTTTCCTACGTTTAGGAGTAACGACTTGGAGAGTAACTGCTACAAGTATGTAGAAAGTTAAGAGTATCGACTTCGAAGAAATAAAGTTTGTTACGTTTGGGAGTAAAGACTAAGAAGAATAGATATTCCCTGCGTCTCAGAGTTACGATCAACAAGAACTAAAGGTTCCTACGTTTAGGAGTAACGACTTCGAGAGTAACGATTACAAGAATGAAGTAAGTTAAGAGTAACGACTTCAAAGAAATAGTTTGTTACGTTTAGGAGTAACGACTAACAAGAATAAATATTCCCTGCATCTCAGAGTTACGATCAACAAGAACTAAAGTTTGCTACGTTTAAGAGTAATGACTAACAAGAACTAAAGTTTGCTACGTTTAAGAGTAACGACTAACAAGAACTAAAGTTTTCTACGTTTAAGATTAACGACTTAAAGGAACTTAAGTTTGCTGTGTTTCAGAGTAACGACTTCGAAGAAATAGTTTGCTACGTTTAAGATTAACAACTAACAAGAACTGAAGTTTGCTACGTTTAGGAGTAACGACTAACAAGAACTAAAGTTTGCTACGTTTAAGAGTAACGACTAACAAGAACTAAAGTTTGCTACGTTTAAGAGTAACGACTAACAAGAACTAAAGTTTGCTACGTTTAGGAGTAACGACTAACAAGAACTAAAGTTTGCTACGTTTAAGAGTAACGACTAACAAGAACTAAAGTTTGCTACGTTTAGGAGTAACGACTAACAAGAACTAAAGTTTGCTACGTTTAAGAGTAACGACTAACAAGAACTAAAGTTTGCTACGTTTAAGAGTAACGACTAACAAGAACTAAAGTTTGCTACGTTTAAGAGTAACGACTAACAAGAACTAAAGTTTGCTACGTTTAAGAGTAACAACTAACAAGAAGTAAAGTTTGCTACGTTTAAGAGTAACGACTAGCAAGAACTAAAGTTTGCTACGTTTAAGAGTAACGACTAACAAGAACTAAAGTTTGCTACGTTTAAGAGTAACGACTAACAAGAACTAAAGTTTGCTACGTTTAAGAGTAACAACTAACAAGAACTAAAGTTTGCTACGTTTAAGAGTAACGACTAACAAGAACTAAAGTTTGCTACGTTTAAGAGTAACGACTAACAAGAATAAAAGTTTGCTACGTTTAGGAGTAACGACTAACAAGAATAAAAGTTTGCTACTTTTAGGAGTAACGACTAACAAGAACTAAAGTTTGCTACGTTTAAGAGTAACGACTAACAAGAACTAAAGTTTGCTACGTTTAAGAGTAACGACTAACAAGAACTAAAGTTTGCTACGTTTAAGAGTAACGACTAACAAGAATAAAAGTTTGCTACGTTTAGGAGTAACGACTAACAAGAATAAAAGTTTGCTACTTTTAAGAGTAACGACTAACAAGAACTAAAGTTTGCTACGTTTAGGAGTAACGACTAACAAGAACTAAAGTTTGCTACGTTTAAGAGTAACGACTAACAAGAATAAAAGTTTGCTACTTTTAGGAGTAACGACTAACAAGAATAAAAGTTTGCTACGTTTAAGAGTAACGACTAACAAGAACTAAAGTTTGCTACGTTTAAGAGTAACGACTAACAAGAACTAAAGTTTGCTACGTTTAAGAGTAACGACTAACAAGAACTAAAGTTTGCTACGTTTAAGAGTAACGACTAACAAGAACTAAAGTTTGCTACGTTTAGGAGTAACGACTAACAAGAACTAAAGTTTGCTACGTTTAAGAGTAACGACTAACAAGAACTAAAGTTTCCTACGTTTAAGAGTAACGACTTGGAGAGTAACTGCTACAACTATGTAGAAAGTTAAGAGTAACGACTTCGAAGAAATAAAGTTTGTTACGTTTAGGAGTAACGACTATCAACAATAAATATTCCCTGCGTCTCAGAGTTACGATCAACAAGAACTAAAGTTTCCTACGTTTAGGAGTTAACGACTTGGAGAGTAATGATTACAAGTATGAAATTAAGAATAACGACTAAGAAGAACTAAAGTTTTTTACGTTTAGGAGTAACGACTATCAAGAATAAATATTCCCTGCGTTTCAGAGTAACGATCAACCAGAATAAAAGTTTGCTATGTTTAAGATTAACAACTTACAAGAACTAAAGTTTGCTAAGTTTAAGAGTAACGACTAACAAGAACTAAAGTTTTCTACGTTTAAGATTAACGACTTACAGGAACTTAAGTTTGCTGTGTTTCAGAGTAACGACTTCGAAGAAATAGTTTGTTACGTTTAGGAGTAACGACTAACAAGAACTAAAGTTTGCTACATTTAGGAGTAACGACTAACAAGAATAAAAGTTTGCTACGTTTAAGATTAACAACTAACAAGAACTGAAGTTTGCTACGTTTAAGAGGCACGACTAACAAGAACTAAAGTTTGCTACGTTTAAGATTAACAACTAACAAGAACTGAAGTTTGCTACGTTTAAGAGTAACGACTAACAAGAACTAAAGTTTGCTACGTTTAAGAGTAACGACTAACAAGAACTAAAGTTTGCTACGTTTAAGAGTAACGACTAACAAGAACTAAAGTTTGCTACGTTTAAGAGTAACGACTAACAAGAATAAAAGTTTGCTACTTTTAGGAGTAACGACTAACAAGTATAAAAGTTTGCTACATTTAGGAGTAACAACTAACAAGAATAAAAGTTTGCTACGTTTAGGAGTAACGACTAACAAGAATAAAAGTTTGCTACTTTTAGGAGTAACGACTAACAAGAATAAAAGTTTGCTACGTTTAAGAGTAACAACTAACAAGAACTAAAGTTTGCTACGTTTAAGAGTAACGACTAACAAGAACTAAAGTTTGCTACATTTAAGAGTAACAACTAACAAGAATAAAAGTTTGCTACGTTTAGGAGTAACGACTAACAAGAATAAAAGTTTGCTACTTTTAGGAGTAACGACTAACAAGAATAAAAGTTTGCTACGTTTAAGAGTAACAACTAACAAGAACTAAAGTTTGCTACGTTTAAGAGTAACAACTAACAAGAACTAAAGTTTGCTACGTTTAAGAGTAACGACTAACAAGAATAAAAGTTTGCTACGTTTAAGAGTAACGACTAACAAGAACTAAAGTTTGCTACGTTTAAGAGTAACGACTAACAAGAACTAAAGTTTGCTACGTTTAAGAGTAACGACCAACAAGAACTAAAGTTTGCTACGTTTAAGAGTAACGAATAACAAGAACTAAAGTTTGCTACGTTTAAGAGTAACGACTAACAAGAACTAAAGTTTGCTACGTTTAAGATTAACGACTAACAAGAACTAAAGTTTGCTACGTTTAAGAGTAACGACTAACAAGAACTAAAGTTTGCTACGTTTAAGAGTAACAACTAACAAGAACTGAAGTTTGCTACGTTTAGGAGTAACGACTAACAAGAACTAAAGTTTGCTACGTTTAAGAGTAACGACTAACAAGAATTAAAGTTTGCTACGTTTAGGAGTAACGACTAACAAGAACTAAAGTTTGCTACGTTTAAGAGTAACGACTAACAAGAATTAAAGTTTGCTACGTTTAAGAGTAACAACTAACAAGAACTAAAGTTTGCTACGTTTAAGATTAACGACTAACAAGAACTAAAGTTTGCTACGTTTAAGAGTAACGACTAACAAGAACTAAAGTTTGCTACGTTTAAGATTAACGACTAACAAGAACTAAAGTTTTTGCTACGTTTAGGAGTAACGACTTGTCCAGGGTGTACAAGTCTTCCGCCTGAGTGCAGCTGAGATAGGATCCAGCACCGCCTCACGACCCCAAAAGGGACAAGCGGTAGAAAGTGGATGGACTAACAAAAACAAATGTTTGCTACCTTTGAGAAAATACGCTGTCACCACCCAGCAGACAACAAGGTTGTTTTTGCAGATTTGCCGAGTCAGCGCTCAGCCTTCAACCAGGTTTGCAGAGTCCGGCTTCAACCAGGTTTGCAGAGTCAGTCTTCAACCAGGTTTGCAGAGTCAGTCTTCAACCAGGTTTGCAGAGTCAGTCTTCAACCAGGTTTGCAGAGTCAGTCTTCAACCAGGTTTGCAGAGTCAGTCTTCAACCAGGTTTGCAGAGTCAGTCTTCAACCAGGTTTGCAGAGTCAGTCTTCAACCAGGTTCGCAGAGTCAGTCTTCAACCAGGTTTGCAGAGTCAGTCTTCAACCAGGTTTGCAGAGTCAGTCTTCAACCAGGTTTGCAGAGTCAGTCTTCAACCAGGTTTGCAGAGTCAGTCTTCAACCAGGTTTGCAGAGTCAGTCTTCAACCAGGTTTGCAGAGTCAGTCTTCAACCAGGTTTGCAGAGTCAGTCTTCAACCAGGTTTGCAGAGTCAGTCTTCAACCAGGTTCGCAGAGTCAGTCTTCAACCAGGTTTGCAGAGTCAGTCTTCAACCAGGTTTGCAGAGTCAGTCTTCAACCAGGTTTGCAGAGTCAGTCTTCAACCAGGTTTGCAGAGTCAGTCTTCAACCAGGTTTGCAGAGTCAGTCTTCAACCTGGTTCGCAGAGTCAGCCTTCAACCAGGTTTGCAGAGTCAGTCTTCAACCAGGTTCGCAGAGTCAGTCTTCAACCAGGTTTGCAGAGTCAGCCTTCAACCAGGTTTGCAGAGTCAGCCTTCAACCAGGTTTGCAGAGTCAGTCTTCAACCAGGTTTGCAGAGTCAGTCTTCAACCAGGTTTGCAGAGTCAGTCTTCAACCAGGTTTGCAGAGTCAGTCTTCAACCAGGTTTGCAGAGTCAGTCTTCAACCAGGTTTGCAGAGTCCGCCTTCACAGGTGATGATTTCCCTTGGTGGTCTTCTGACAAAGGCAGCCATCTTTGATGATGCGGCCACTGACCGGTGACGTAATGAGTGATGCTGCACGAGCTCATCTGTCTGTGATGTCATCAACACTGCTTGTGTAATGATTTCATCATCTTGTGTTGAACGCTGTCATAGTTGAGGTACGGGCCGACTACGTGTCACTTTTTAGTTCCAAGTCAAGTCCTCCTGGCCCACATCAGGTTCAAAGACTACCAAAACACAACCAGGCGCACAACAGCAGCAGTCAAGTTGTGTTGCCTTCAGGCACACAGCAGCAGTAAAGTTGTGTTGCGTTCAGGTGCACAGCGGCAATAAAGTTGTGTTGCGTTCAGGCGCACAACAGCGGCAATCAAGTTGTGTTGCGTTCAGGCGCACAACAGCAATAAAGTTGTGTTGCCTTCAGGCGCACAGCAGCAATAAAGTTGTGTTGCGTTCAGGCGCACAGCAGCAGTCAAGTTGTGTTGCGTTCAGGCACACAGCGGCAGTAAAGTTGTGTTGCATTCAGGCACATAGCTCCAGTAAAATTGTGTTGTGTTCAGGTACTCACCATTGACAGTAAAGTTGTCTTGCGTTCAGGCACACAGCAGCAGTAAAGTTATGTTGTGTTCAGGTACGCACCATTGACAGTAAAGTTGTGTTGCATTCAGGCACAGCAGCAGTTGTTGTGTTGCATTCAGGTACACACCATTGACAGTAAAGTTGTGTTGCATTCAGGCTCACAGCAGGGGTAAAGTTGTGTTGCGTTCAGGCACACAGCAGCAATAAAGTTGTGTTGCCTTCAGGCACACAGCAGCAGTAAAGTTATGTTGTGTTCAGGTACGCACCATTGACAGTAAAGTTGTGTTGCATTCAGGCACAGCAGCAGTTGTTGTGTTGCATTCAGGTACACACCATTGACAGTAAAGTTGTGTTGCATTCAGGCTCACAGCAGGGGTAAAGTTGTGTTGCGTTCAGGCACACAGCAGCAATAAAGTTGTGTTGCCTTCAGGCACACAGCAGCAGTAAAGTTGTGTTGCGTTCAGGCACACAGCAGCAGTAAAGTTGTGTTGCGTTCAGGCACACAGCAGCAGTAAAGTTGTGTTGCGTTCAGGCACACAGCAGCAGTAAAGTTGTGTTGCGTTCAGGCACACAGCAGCAGTAAAGTTGTGTTGCATTCAGGCACACAGCAGCAGTAAAGTTGTGTTGCGTTCAGGCACACAGCAGCAGTAAAGTTGTGTTGCGTTCAGGCACACAGCGGCAATAAAGTTGTGTTGCGTTCAGGCACACAGCAGCAGTAAAGTTGTGTTGCATTCAGGCACATAGCTCCAGTAAAATTGTGTTGTGTTCAGGTACGCACCATTGACAGTAAAGTTGTGTTGCATTCAGGCACAGCAGCAGTTGTTGTGTTGCATTCAGGTACACACCATTGACAGTAAAGTTGTGTTGCATTCAGGCTCACAGCAGGGGTAAAGTTGTGTTGCCTTCAGGTGCACAGCGGCAATAAAGTTGTGTTGCGTTCAGGCGCACAACAGCAGTAAAGGTGTGTTGCCTTCAGGCACACAGCAGCAGTAAAGGTGTGTTGCCTTCAGGCACACAGCAGCAGTAAAGTTGTGTTCCGTTCAGGCACACAGCAGGGGTAAAGTTGTGTTGCGTTCAGGCACACAGCAGCAGTAATGTTGTGTTGCCTTCAGGCACACAGCAGCAGTAAAGTTGTGTTGCATTCAGGCACACAGCAGCAGTAAAGTTGTGTTGCATTCAGGCACACAGCAGCAGTCAAGTTGTGTTGCGTTCAGGCACACAACAGCAGTAAAGTTGTGTTGCCTTCAGGTGCACAGCGGCAGTAAAGTTGTGTTGCCTTCAGGTGCACAGCGGCAATAAAGTTGTGTTGCGTTCAGGCGCACAACAGCAGTAAAGGTGTGTTGCCTTCAGGCACACAGCAGCAGTAAAGTTGTGTTGCGTTCAGGCACACAGCAGGGGTAAAGTTGTGTTGCGTTCAGGCACACAGCAGCAGTAAAGTTGAGTTGCGTTCAGGCACACAGCAGCAGTAAAGTTGTGTTGCATTCAGGCACACAGCAGCAGTAAAGTTGTGTTGCGTTGAAGCGTACAGCAGCAATAAAGTTATGTTGCCTTCAGGCACACAGCAGCAATAAAGTTGTGTTGCGTTCAGGCACACAGCGGCAATAAAGTTGTGTTGCGTTCAGGCGCACAACAGCGGCAATCAAGTTGTGTTGCGTTCAGGCGCACAACAGCAATAAAGTTGTGTTGCCTTCAGGCGCACAGCAGCAATAAAGTTGTGTTGCCTTCAGGCGCACAGCAGCAATAAAGTTGTGTTGCGTTCAGGCGCACAGCAGCAATAAAGTTGTGTTGCCTTCAGGCGCACAGCAGCAATAAAGTTGTGTTGCATTAGGGCGCACAGCAGCAATAAAGTTGTGTTGCCTTCAGGCGCACAGCAGCAATAAAGTTGTGTTGCCTTCAGGCGCACAGCAGCAATAAAGTTGTGTTGCCTTCAGGCGCACAGCAGCAATAAAGTTGTGTTGCGTTCAGGCGCACAGCAGCAATAAAGTTGTGTTGCCTTCAGGCGCACAGCAGCAATAAAGTTGTGTTGCGTTCAGGCACACACCAGCAGTAAAGTTGTGTTGCATTCAGGCACAGAGCTCCAGTAAAGTTGTGTTGTGTTCAGGTACGCACCATTGACAGTAAAGTTGTGTTACATTCAGGCACACAGCAGCAGTTGTTGTGTTGCATTCAGGTACACACCATTGACAGTAAAGTTGTGTTGCATTCAGGCACACAGCAGCAGTAAAGTTGTGTTGCGTTCAGGCACACAGCAGCAGTAAAGTTGTGTTGCGTTCAGGCACACAGCAGCAGTAAAGTTGTGTTGCATTCAGGCACACAGCAGCAGTAAAGTTGTGTTGCATTCAGGCACACAGCAGCAGTAAAGTTGTGTTGCATTCAAGCACACAGCAGCAGTAAAGTTGTGTTGCCTTCAGGCGCACAGCAGCAGTAAAGTTGTGTTGCCTTCAGGCGCACAGCAGCAATAAAGTTGTGTTGTGTTCAGGTGCACAGCAGCAATAAAGTTGTGTTGCGTTCAGGCACACACCAGCAGTCAAGTTGTGTTGCGTTCAGGCACACAGCGGCAGTAAAGTTGTGTTGCATTCAGGCACATAGCTCCAGTAAAATTCTGTTGCATTCAGGTACACACCATTGACAGTAAAGTTGTGTTGCATTCAGGCACACAGCAGGGGTAAAGTTGTGTTGCGTTCAGGCACACAGCAGCAGTAAAGTTGTGTTGCGTTCAGGCACACAGCAGCAGTAAAGTTGTGTTGCATTCAGGCACACAGCAGCAGTAAAGTTGTGTTGCATTCAGGCACACAGCAGCAGTAAAGTTGTGTTGCATTCAGGCACACAGCAGCAGTAAAGTTGTGTTGCCTTCAGGCGCACAGCAGCAGTAAAGTTGTGTTGCCTTCAGGCACACAGCAGCAATAAAGTTGTGTTGTGTTCAGGTGCACAGCAGCAATAAAGTTGTGTTGCGTTCAGGCACACACCAGCAGTCAAGTTGTGTTGCGTTCAGGCACACAGCGGCAGTAAAGTTGTGTTGCATTCAGGCACATAGCTCCAGTAAAATTCTGTTGCATTCAGGTACACACCATTGACAGTAAAGTTGTGTTGCATTCAGGCACACAGCAGGGGTAAAGTTGTGTTGCGTTCAGGCACACAGCAGCAGTAAAGTTTTGTTGCGTTCAGGCACACAGCAGCAGTAAAGTTGTGTTGCATTCAGGCACACAGCAGCAGTAAAGTTGTGTTGCGTTCAGGTACACAGCAGCAATAAAGTTGTGTTGTGTTGAGGCGTACAGCAGCAATAAAGTTGTGTTGCGTTCAGGCACACAGCAGCAGTAAAGTTGTGTTGCGTTCAGGCACACAGCAGCAGTAAAGTTGTGTTGCGTTCAGGCACACAGCAGCAATAAAGTTGTGTTGCGTTCAGGCACACAGCAGCAGTAAAGTTGTGTTTCATTCAGGCACACAGCAGCAGTAAAGTTGTGTTGCATTCAGGCACACAGCAGCAATAAAGTTGTGTTGCGTTCAGGCACACAGCACCAGTAAAATTGTGTTGTGTTCAGGTACACATCAGCAGTAAAGTTGTGTTGCGTTCAGGCACACAGCAGCAGTAAAGTTGTGTTGTGTTCAGGTACACATCAGCAGTAAAGTTGTGTTGCATTCAGGCACACATCAGCAGTAAAGTTGTGTTGCATTCAGGCACACATCAGCAGTAAAGTTGTGTTGCATTCAGGCACACAGCAGCAGTAAAGTTGTGTTGCATTCAGGTACACATCAGCAGTAAAGTTGTGTTGCATTCAGGTACACACTATTGACAGTAAAGTTGTGTTGCATTCAGGCACACTGCAGCAGTAAAGTTGTGTTGCATTCAGGCACACAGCAACAGTAAAGTTGTGTTGCATTCAGGCACATAGCAGCAATACAACTGTGGTGCGTTCAGGTACATTGTGATAATAAAGTTGTGTTAGGGACGGCGAGGCGCAGTGGGAGAGTGGCCGTGCGCAACCCGAGGGTCCCTGGTTCAAATCCCACCTAGTACCAACCTCGTCACGTCCGTTGTGTCCTGAGCAAGACACTTCACCCTTGCTCCTGATGGGTGCTGGTTGGCGCCTTGCATGGCAGCTCCCTCCATCAGTGTGTGAATGTGGAAGTAGTGTCAAAGCGCTTTGAGTACCTTGAAGGTAGAAAAGCGCTATACAAGTACAACCCATTTATCATTTATTTATCATTTATGTTCAAGTACACATTGTCAGTAAAGCTGTGTTGTGTTCAGGTACATTGTGATAATAAAGTAATAAAGATGTGTTATGTTCAAGTACACATTGTCAGTAAAGCTGTGTTGCATTCAGGTCCATTGTGACAATAAAGTTGTATTGCGTTCGGGTACACAGCGAGAGTAAACTTGTGTTGCGTTCAAGTACACATTGTCAGTAAAGCTGTGTTGTGTTCAGGTACATTGTGATAATAAAGTTGTGTTATGTTCAAGTACACATTGTGAGTAAAAATGTGTTGTGTTCAGGTACATTGTGATAATAAAGTTGTGTTATGTTCAAGTACACATTGTGAGTAAAAATGTGTTGTGTTCAGGTACATTGTGATAATAAAGTTGTGTTATGTTCAAGTACACATTGTCAGTAAAGCTGTGTTGTGTTTAGGTACATTGTGATAATAAAGTTGTGTTATGTTCAAGTACACATTGTCAGTAAAGCTGTGTTGCGTTCAAGTACACATTGTCAGTAAAGCTGTGTTGTGTTCAGGTACATTGTGATAATAAAGTTGTGTTATGTTCAAGTACACATTGTCAGTAAAGCTATGTTGTGTTCAAGTACATTGTGATAATAAACTTGTGTTATGTTCAAGTACACATTTTCAGTAAAGCTGTGTTGTGTTCAAGTACACATTGTCAGTAAAGCTGTGTTGTGTTCAAGTACACATTGTCAGTATAGCTGTATTGTGTTTAGGTACATTGTGATAATAAAGTTGTGTTATGTTCAAGTACACATTGTCAGTAAAGCTGTGTTGCGTTCAAGTACACATTGTCAGTAAAGCTGTGTTGTGTTCAGGTACATTGTGATAATAAAGTTGTGTTATGTTCAAGTACACATTGTCAGTAAAGCTATGTTGTGTTCAAGTACATTGTGATAATAAACTTGTGTTATGTTCAAGTACACATTGTCAGTAAAGCTGTGTTGTGTTCAAGTACACATTGTCAGTAAAGCTGTGTTGTGTTCAGGTACATTGTGATAATAAAGTTGTGTTATGTTCAACTACACATTGTCAGTAAAGCTGTGTTGCGTTCAGGTACATTGTGATAATAAAGTTGTGTTATGTTCAAGTACACATTGTGAGTAAAAATGTGTTGTGTTCAAGTACACATTGTCAGTAAAGCTGTGTTGTGTTCAGGTACATTGTGATAATAAAGTTGTGTTATGTTCAAGTACACATTGTGAGTAAAAATGTGTTGTGTTCAAGTACACATTGTCAGTAAAGCTGTGTTGTGTTCAGGTACATTGTGATAATAAAGTTGTGTTATGTTCAAGTACACATTGTCACTAAAGCTGTGTTATGTTCAAGTACACATTGTCACTAAAGCTGTGTTGTGTTCAGGTACATTGTGATAATAAAGTTGTGTTGCATTCAGGTACTCAGTGAGAGTAAAGTTGTGTAGTTCATGTAAATTATTCTCTGCATTTGACCCATCACCCTTGATCACCCCCTGGGAGGTGAGGGGAGCAGTGAGCAGCAGTGGTGGACACGCCCGGGAATCATTTTTGCTGATTTAACCCCCAATTCCAAGCCTTAATGCTGAGAGGTCATGGCTCCCATTTTTATAGTCTTTGGTGTGACTCGGGGTTTGAACTCACGACCTAGCCACCCCAGGGCGGACACTCTAACCACCAGACCACTGAGTAGGTGACTTCATACTCTGAGTCTCTACTCTCTAAGTCGTTACTACCAAACACTGTTAGTCGTTACTCTTCGACGTAGCAAATATTTATTCTTGTTGGTCGTTACTTCTAAACGTAACAAACTTAAGTTCTTGTTTATGTTGCAGGTTCAAAGACCACATGGTCACATGGTCACATGGTCACATGGTCACATGGTCACATGGTCACATGGCCACATGGTCACATGGTCACATGGTCACATGGTCACAGCTTTCCATCGTGCAACAGAAAACTCACTCGTGTGTGTGTGTGTGTGTGTGTGTGTGTGTGTGTGTGTGTGTGTGTGTGTGTGTGTGTGTGTGTGTGTGTGTGTGTGAGGCGTGGGTTGCGGAGGCGGACCGCAGGTTGTCAGAACACAGCAGCAGAGGTCAAGGTTCACGTTTCGGCAGTGAGGTGTCGACACCTGGAAGCCGAAGCTTGAAGCAGCTGGACGGTCGCAGTCCGGCCAGCAGAGAGAGGTACAACTTAGACCTTGTCCACAACTTAGACCTTGTCCACAACTTAGACCTTGTCCACAACTTAGACCTTGTCCACAACTTAGACCTTGTCCACATGGGAACCAAGGTTGAAAGGAGATCAGGTCCACACAGGTCGGACTCCTGGGTGAAAACCATGTGACACCTACATGTGGTACTGGAACCCCAGCCTCAGGAACCCCGACCTAGTATCTTCTGCGACACACCATTCCGACCTAGTATCTTCTGTAACACACCAGGTTCCGATCTAATATCTTCTGCGACACACCATTCTGACCTAATATCTTCTGCGACACACCAGGTTCTGACCTAGTATATTCTGCGACACACCATTCCGACCTGGTATCTTCTGCTACACACCAGGTTCCGATATAATGTCTTCTGCGACACACCATTCCAACCTAGTATCTTCTGCAACACACCAGGTTCCGATATAATGTCTTCTGCGACACACCATTCCAACCTAGTATCTTCTGCAACACACCAGGTTCCGACCTAGTATATTCTGCTACACACCAGGTTCTGACATAGTATCTTCTGCGACACACTACATTCCGACCTAGTATCTTCTGCGACACACCATGTTCCGACCTAGTATCTTCTGCAACACACCAGGTTCCGACCTAGTATCTTCTGCGACACACTACATTCCGACATAGTATCTTCTGCGACACACCAGGTTCTGACCTAGTATATTCTGCGACACACCATTCCGACCTGGTATCTTCTGCTACACACCAGGTTCCGATATAATATCTTCTGCGACACACCATTCCAACCTAGTATCTTCTGCAACACACCAGGTTCCGACCTAGTATCTTCTGCAACACACCAGGTTCCGACCTAGTATCTTCTGCGACACACTACATTCCGACATAGTATCTTCTGCGACACACCAGGTTCCGACCTAGTATCTTCTGCAACACACCAGGTTCCGACCTAGTATATTCTGCGACACACCAGGTTCCGATATAATATCTTCTGCGACACACCAGGTTCCGATATAATATCTTCTGCGACACACCATTCCAACCTAGTATCTTCTGCAACACACCATGTTCCGACATAGTATATTCTGCTACACACCAGGCTCCGACATAGTATCTTCTGCAACACACTACATTCCGACATAGTATCTTCTGCGACACACCAGGTTCTGACCTAGTATATTCTGCGACACACCATTCCGACCTGGTATCTTCTGCTACACACCAGGTTCCGATATAATGTCTTCTGCGACACACCATTCCAACCTAGTATCTTCTGCAACACACCAGGTTCCGACCTAGTATATTCTGCTACACACCAGGTTCTGACATAGTATCTTCTGCGACACACTACATTCCGACCTAGTATCTTCTGCGACACACCATGTTCCGACCTAGTATCTTCTGCAACACACCAGGTTCCGACCTAGTATCTTCTGCGACACACTACATTCCGACATAGTATCTTCTGCGACACACCAGGTTCTGACCTAGTATATTCTGCGACACACCATTCCGACCTGGTATCTTCTGCTACACACCAGGTTCCGATATAATATCTTCTGCGACACACCATTCCAACCTAGTATCTTCTGCAACACACCAGGTTCCGACCTAGTATCTTCTGCAACACACCAGGTTCCGACCTAGTATATTCTGCGACACACTACATTCCGACATAGTATCTTCTGCGACACACCAGGTTCCGACCTAGTATCTTCTGCAACACACCAGGTTCCGACCTAGTATATTCTGCGACACACCAGGTTCCGATATAATATCTTCTGCGACACACCAGGTTCCGATATAATATCTTCTGCGACACACCATTCCAACCTAGTATCTTCTGCAACACACCATGTTCCGACATAGTATATTCTGCTACACACCAGGCTCCGACATAGTATCTTCTGCGACACACCAGGTTCCGACCTAGTATCTTCTGCAACACACTACATTCCGACATAGTATCTTCTGCGACACACCAGGTTCTGACCTAGTATATTCTGCGACACACCATTCCGACCTGGTATCTTCTGCTACACACCAGGTTCCGATATAATGTCTTCTGCGACACACCATTCCAACCTAGTATCTTCTGCAACACACCAGGTTCCGACCTAGTATATTCTGCTACACACCAGGTTCTGACATAGTATCTTCTGCGACACACTACATTCCGACCTAGTATCTTCTGCGACACACCATGTTCCGACCTAGTATCTTCTGCAACACACCAGGTTCCGACCTAGTATCTTCTGCGACACACTACATTCCGACATAGTATCTTCTGCGACACACCAGGTTCTGACCTAGTATATTCTGCGACACACCATTCCGACCTGGTATCTTCTGCTACACACCAGGTTCCGATATAATATCTTCTGCGACACACCATTCCAACCTAGTATCTTCTGCAACACACCAGGTTCCGACCTAGTATCTTCTGCAACACACCAGGTTCCGACCTAGTATATTCTGCGACACACTACATTCCGACATAGTATCTTCTGCGACACACCAGGTTCCGACCTAGTATCTTCTGCAACACACCAGGTTCCGACCTAGTATATTCTGCGACACACCAGGTTCCGATATAATATCTTCTGCGACACACCAGGTTCCGATATAATATCTTCTGCGACACACCATTCCAACCTAGTATCTTCTGCAACACACCATGTTCCGACATAGTATATTCTGCTACACACCAGGCTCCGACATAGTATCTTCTGCGACACACCAGGTTCCGACCTAGTATCTTCTGCAACACACTACATTCCGACATAGTATCTTCTGCGACACACCAGGTTCTGACCTAGTATATTCTGCGACACACCATTCCGACCTGGTATCTTCTGCTACACACCAGGTTCCGATATAATGTCTTCTGCGACACACCATTCCAACCTAGTATCTTCTGCAACACACCAGGTTCCGACCTAGTATATTCTGCTACACACCAGGTTCTGACATAGTATCTTCTGCGACACACTACATTCCGACCTAGTATCTTCTGCGACACACCATGTTCCGACATAGTATCTTCTGCGACACACTACATTCCGACCTAGTATCTTCTGCGACACACCATGTTCCGACCTAGTATATTCTGCGACACACCATTCCGACCTGGTATCTTCTGCTACACACCAGGTTCCGATATAATATCTTCTGCGACACACCATTCCAACCTAGTATCTTCTGCAACACACCAGGTTCCGACCTAGTATCTTCTGCGACACACTACATTCCGACATAGTATCTTCTGCGACACACCAGGTTCTGACCTAGTATATTCTGCGACACACCATTCCGACCTGGTATCTTCTGCTACACACCAGGTTCCGATATAATATCTTCTGCGACACACCATTCCAACCTAGTATCTTCTGCAACACACCAGGTTCCGACCTAGTATCTTCTGCAACACACCAGGTTCCGACCTAGTATCTTCTGCGACACACTACATTCCGACATAGTATCTTCTGCGACACACCAGGTTCTGACCTAGTATATTCTGCGACACACCATTCCGACCTGGTATCTTCTGCTACACACCAGGTTCCGATATAATATCTTCTGCGACACACCATTCCAACCTAGTATCTTCTGCAACACACCAGGTTCCGACCTAGTATCTTCTGCGACACACTACATTCCGACCTAGTATATTCTGCTACACACCAGGTTCTGATATAATATCTTCTGCGACACACCATTCCAACCTAGTATCTTCTGCGACACACCAGGTTCTGACCTGGTATCTTCTGCGACACACTACATTCTGACCTAGTATCTTCTGCGACACACCAGGTTCTGACCTAGTATATTCTGCGACACACCAGGTTCCCACCTAGTATCTTCTGCGACACACCAGGTTCTGACCTAGTATCTTCTGCGACACACCAGGTTCCCACCTAGTATCTTCTGCAACACACCAGGTTCCCACCTAGTATCTTCTGCGACACACCAGGTTCTGACCTAGTATCTTCTGCGACACACCAGGTTCCCACCTAGTATCTTCTGCGACACACCAGGTTCCCACCTAGTATCTTCTGCGACACACCAGGTTCCCACCTAGTATCTTCTGCGACACACCAGGTTCCGACCTAGTATCTTCTGCGACACACCAGGTTCCCACCTAGTATCTTCTGCGACACACCAGGTTCCGACCTAGTATCTTCTGCGACACACCAGGTTCCCACCTAGTATCTTCTGCGACACACCAGGTTCTGACCTAGTATCTTCTGCGACACACCAGGTTCCGACCTAGTATTGTTCCTGTGTGGACAAGGCCGTAGAAGTACTTCTGGTTCTGACAGAGACTGACTTTGTGCTTCAGTCCAGACGGCAGCTACACCGAGGACCAGAGTGCGGAAGTTCACTTCTCCAAGTCTCGAAGTTCTGAGTTTGATGACGACTTTGATGATGAAGAACCTCTGGCCAGCATTGGCACCTGCAAGTCCCTGTACCCGTTCCAAGGTAGGACCAGAAGACTTCATAGACTCATAGGAACTAACTTCTGTAACTAGAACCCTCTGGCAGAAATAATGGACTCACCAGTTCTGGAGGACGTTCATTCAGTTTTTTGTGTCGTAGACAAAATCAGATAACAGACATGAATCAAAACTTTCTGGCTTTGAAGAAGTCACATTAGGACTTCTTTCTCCGGGTAGAACACTTCCTTGTGGTCTACACCAGGGGTCCCCAAAACTTTGGGCACCACACTCCGGTTTAAAAACGGACAAAAATTAAACAACACACACAAATCCAAATACAGACAACAAATTAAAACGCACATGCACAAATGGAAATATGGACACACAAATTATAACCCACACAAATCCAAATACAGACGGACAGACAAATCCAAATACAGACACACAAGTTAAAACCCACACACAATCGAAATACGGACACACACACACACAAATCGAAATACTGACACACAAATTAAAACACACAAATCGAGATACGGACACACAAACTAAGACACACACGCACAAATCACAATACGGACACCAATAAAGCACACACAGATCTAAATAGGGACACACAAATTAAAACACACAGATTGAGATAAAGGCGCACAAATGACATGAATGTGATTACAGACCCACATTTATTTACACAACGGTTGTGTGCCACAATAAAAGCTTTGTTGTCTTCAAGTGAATGCGTGACAAGACTCTCTTTCACTTTTCATGGCGACAAAGCGGATCACATCTTATTCTCTGGGTGTTGTGGGGTGGAGTTAGGCCACGCCCACTGTTCTGCTAGGCCACGCCCACTGTTCCGCTACACTGCCATCATCTCTTGTTTATGTTCCAAGTCCACAAACGTGACAGACTGCCATGAATAAATAAATACATGAAACACTGGCTCTTATTTTCTAAGTAAGACAGCAGGCGCTCTTCTTTGGCGCCGACTCGGTGCTGAGGTGCCAAGGAGCGTCCTGCAGTGTTTGCTACTGACGATACTGACTTGGTATCAGAGTCTTCCTCTCAGGGAATGAAACACACAACATATATGTGGAGTAAAAAAGACCAGCCAGACAGAATGGTAAAACACCAGCTTTTACTGAAGTCACAGGAGACCAGCATCAGCAAGCCAGGTCTAAATCCAAACAAAAAGAGAAAGCAGCGCGGCTGCTTCTTCAAAACATGTAAAGGAACTGACCAAAACATGTAAAGGAACTGGCCAAAACATGTAAAGGAACTGACCAAAACAGCTCTTTGAGCCGACAAACGGAAGAAAACAAAGACTTTACTAGCGGACGTAAGATAAAAGCAAGGAGGCCAGGAGAAGACACACCCCATGGGAAAATACTAGCGACCCAAAAGTGTCGTTTAAAAAGACAGACAATGTGGTTTCTGCTTCACACAAATCTAAATACACACACCTTTTTTTTTTAGGTGCACACATATGGAAATATGGACAGATTTTTTTTTCCTTTCTTTTTTTCCACAAACACACAAATATGGACACACAAATTAAAACACACACAAATCGAAAAATATAAACACACAAATTAAAACGCACACAATTCAAAATACACGCACACACAAATTAAAACACACACAAATTAAAACACACACAAATTAAAACACACACAAATCGAAATACAGACACACAGATTAAAACACACACAAATCGAAAAATACAAACACACAAATTAAAACACACACAATTTGAAATACAGACACAGATTAAAACACACGTAAATCGAAAAATACAAACACACAAATTAAAACACACACAATTTGAAATAAAGACACAAATAAAACACCAAAAAATGTAAATACGGACAAAAATGTAACCACACACACAAATCCAAATAAAGACGGACGAATCCAAATACAGACACACGAATTAAAACACACACAAATCGAAAAATACAAACACACAAATTCAACCACACACAATTCGAAATAAAGACACAAATAAAACTCACACAAAAATTGAAATACGGAAAAAAATTAAACCACGCACACAAATCCAAATAAAGACAGACAAATCGAAATACAGACACACAAATTAAAACACACCCATACAGATCGAAATATGGACACACAAATTAAAACACACACAAATCGAAAAATACAGACACACAAATTAAGACACACACAAATCGAAATACAGATACACAAATTAAAACACACACAAATCGAAAAATACAAACACACAAATTCAACCACACACAATTCGAAATAAAGACACCAATAAAACGCACACAAAAATTGAAATACGGAAAAAAAATTAAACCACGCACACAAATCCAAATAAAGACGGACAAATCGAAATACAGACACACAAATTAAAACACACACAAATCGAAAAATACAAACACACAAATTAAAACGCACACAATTTGAAATACAGATACACAAATTAAAACACACACAAATCGCAAAATACAAACATACAAATTAAACCACACACAATTCGAAATAAAGACACAAATAAAACTCACACAAAAATTGAAATACGGGAAAAAAATTAAACCCCACACACAAATCCAAATAAAGACAGACAAATCGAAATACGCTGCGATGAGGTGGCGACTTGTCCAGGGTGTACCCTGCCTCCCGCCCGATTGTAGCTGAGATAGGCGCCAGCGCCCCCCGCGACCCCGAGAGGGAATAAGCGGTAGAAAATGGATG
>NC_084611.1:3009555-3027055 GCF_033978795.1 Nerophis ophidion | reverse complement strand
AGACAACATTGAAGTGTAAAGTGACTCACATATAACATAACATTTTAGCAAGTGTGATGTCACTTTTTTACACTAAAATCTATGGACCTGCTTTTTACTGTTCTACTGTACATTGGAAAACTGTTTACCACACACACACACACACACACACACATCCAAACACGCACACAACTTAAAACACTAATCGAAATACGGACACACAAATTAAAACACTCGCACAAATTGAAATACGGACACACAAGTTAAAACACACAAATTGACGAACGGACACACAAATTAAAACACAATTGAATTACAGACACACAAATTATAACACACACACACAAATCGAAATACGGAAACACTAATTAAAACACACAAAAATCGAAATATGGACACAAATTAAAACGCACACAAATCGAAATAGAGACAAATTAAAACACACAAATCCAAATACGTACACACAAATTAAAACACACACAATTGAAATACAGACACACAAATTATAACACACACACATCGAAATACGGACACACAGATTAAAACACACAATCAACAAACTGACACACAAATTAAAACACACAAATCGAAATATATGCACACTAATCAGAACAAACACACATATAAGGACACACAAATTAAAACACACACACAAATCGAAATACGGACACACAAATTAAAACACTTACAGAAATTGAAATACAGACACACAAGTTAAAACACACAAATTGACGAACGGACACACAAATTAAAACACACACAATTGAATTACAGACACATTATAACACACACACACACAAATCGAAATACGGACACTAATTAAAACACACAAAAATCAAAATATGGACACACAAATTAAAACACAATCGAAATACAGACACACATTAAAACACACACAAATATAAAATACAGACACAAATTAAAACACAAACATCGAAATACGGACGTACAAATTAAAACACACACACATCGAAATACGGACACACAAATTAAAAACACACAAATCGAAATACAGACACACAAATTAAACCACACACACATCGAAATACGGACACACAAATTAAAACACACAAAAATCCACAAACGGACACACAAATTAAAACACACACACACATCGAAATACAGGCACACTAATTAAAACAAACACACACATCGAAATAAGGACCCACAAAATAAAACACATACACACATCGAAATACGGACACACAAATTAAATCACACTTAAATCAAAATACGGACACACAAATGAAAACACAAAAATCAACAAACGGACACACAAATTAAAACACACATTAATCGAAATACAGGCACACTAATCAAAACAAACACACACATCGAAATAAGGACACACAAATTAAAACACACACACATTGAAATACAGACAGATAAAACACAAACAAATTGAAATATGGACACACAAATTAAACCAAACACACACACATTGAAATACGGACACACCAATTAAAACACACACACAAATCGACAAACGGACACAAAAATTAAAACGCACACAAATTGAAATACAGAAACAATAATTAAAACACACACAGATCGAAATACGGACACACAAATTAAAACACACACAAATTGAAATACAGAAATTAAATGTAATTTCAGTTCTGATGTGTCTTGTACATGTTGGAACGGACAAATAAAAATGATTCTGATTCTGATTTTAAAACACACAAATTGAAATATGGACACACGTATTAAAACACACAAATGGAAATACAGACAAATTAAAACACACACAAATCGGATTACATACTTACATTGAAACACACACACACCAAAATACAAACACAAATTAAAACAGAAATCCAAATACAGACAGACAAATCGAAATACGGACACACAAATTACAACACACACACAAATCGAAATACAGTCACAAAAATTTAAACACACACACACATCGAAATACGACACACAAATTAAAACACGTACACACACAAATCGAAATACAGTCACAAAAATTAAAACACACACACAAATCGAATGGAAATACAGACACACAAATTAAAAGACACACACAAATGGAAATACAGACACACAAATTAAAAGACACACACAATTGGAAATACAGACACACAAACTAAAAGACACATACAAATGGAAATACAGACACACAAATTAAGACACACACAAGTGGAAATACAGACACACAAATTAAAACACACACACACACAAATCAAATACAGTCACAAAAATTAAAACACACACACACAAATTGAATGGAAATACAGACACACAAATTAAAAGACATACACAAATGGAAATACGGACACACAAATTAAAAGACACACACAAGTGGAAATACAGACACACAAACTAAAAGACACACACAAGTGGAAATACAGACACACAAATTAAAACACACACACACACAAATCCAATACAGTCACAAAAATTAAAACACACACACACAAATTGAATGGAAATACAGACACACAAATTAAAAGACATACACAAATGGAAATACGGACACACAAATTAAAAGACACACACAAGTGGAAATACAGACACACAAACTAAAAGACACATTCAAGTGGAAATACAGACACACAAATCAAAACACACGCACACAAATCAAATACAGTCACAAAAATTAAAACACACACACACAAATTGATTGGAAATACAGACACACAAATTAAAAGACACACACAAGTGGAAATACAGACACACAAATTAAAAGACACACACAAGTGGAAATTCAGACACACAAACTAAAAGACACACACAAGTGGAAATACGGACACACAAACTAAAAGACACACAAATGGAAATACAGACACACAAATTAAAACACACACACACAAATCAAATACAGTCACAAAAATTAAAACACACACACACAAATCGAATGGAAATACAGACACACAAATTAAAAGACACACACAAATGGAAATACAGACACAAATTAAAAGACACACACGAGTGGAAATACAGACACACAAATTAAAACACACACACACAAATGGAAATACAGTCACAAAAATTAAAAGACACACACACAAATCGAATGGAAATACAGACACACAAATTCAAAGACACACACAAATGGAATTATAGACACACAAATTAAAAGACACACACAAATGCAAATACAGACACACAAACTAAAAGAGACACACACACAAATGGAAGTAGGGACAAGCAGGTGCGACACCTGCTGGAGAAGCTATGGGAACTACACCTCTCTGTTAGCACGCATGCTAACTTTGTGGCGGTTAGCTTAGCATTCACAGTAAGGCACTAACAACAATTTTTTAGGTTAAAAAAAATGGCAGCTCAGTCGGCAGAATTTTACAGTAAAAAATATGTAGTAGCGGTTTTACAGTACAGTGAATATAAAAAGTATTACATTTACAGTAAAGAACCTCATTTGCCGTAAAGCGGGCCAGCATCTTTTGTAGCAGAACTATTTCCCTACGTGCAGAAAATGTAACTAAAATGTAAAGTAACATTTTGGCCGCTGAGCTGGCAGTTTTTTACCGTCAAATCTGGGGCTGTGCTTTTTACAGTATTTTACTGTAAATGATCGTCAATTATTGTCACCGTGATAGTTTTTACAGAACACTTGCAAGAAACCCAGGGTTCTGTTTTGGCACCAGACCAGAACCCTGACCTAACCCGCCTTGCACGCCAGCCTCTTACCGCTCGGAACCAATCGTCTTGCTGACGCGACGCAGGTGCAGAACATGAGCCGCTCCATCGAAGTCCTGGACCAGCGCACGCGGCGAGACCTGCACGTGGTGGAGAAGATGGAGGCGGAGCTAAAAGGCCTGGAGAACAAGTTCAAGCAGGTGGAGGAGGGGCATGAGAGCAACGCCGCCCGGCAGTACCAGGTGAGCGCGCACTCTCTCTCAACCACCGAGCTAAAAGCCACCAGGCAAAACTCCTGAAGTTGCCAGGGACTGAGGTTTGGTTGCACGAGCTCAGGCGGTTCTGGGCGGGTAGTGACCAGAACCCGGTGCTCAGTCCATCAAGGTGAAGATGGAGGAGCTGCGGCCGCTCATCCCGCTGCTGGAGGCCTACAAGGCGGACGCCCTGCTGGTCCGACGCTTCAAGGAGGAGGCGGCCAACGTGACGGCGCTGCTGCAGGACCAGCTGGGAGCCCTGGACTACCAAGACCTGCACGGCCGCGTGGCGAGCCTGGAGGAGCGGCTGAGGGCCTGCATGCAGCGACTAGGTGAGCCGGCGCCGGGCGTCTGTCCGACGCCAGCGCCGTTTGACCCGTGCGCTCTGCTTTTCTAGCTTGCGGGAAGCTGACCAGGATCGCCGAGCCGGTCACCATCAAGACCTCGGGGTCCAGGTTCGGCTCGTGGATGACGGACCCGCTGGCGCCGGCGGGGGACAACCGGGTAAGTTGGCAGGTGGCGTTGGCCGAGCGGGCGCCGCATCATTCCGCCCTCTGCTGTGCCGCAGGTGTGGTACATGGACGGTTACCATAACAACCGCTTCGTCCGGGAGTACAAGTCCGTGCAGGACTTCATGAGCGGCGACAACTTCACCTCGCACCGCCTGCCCCACCCCTGGTCCGGGACGGGTCAGGTGGTCTACAACGGCTCGCTGTTCTTCAACAAGTTCCAGAGTCACACGCTGATCAAGTTCGACTTGAGGTCGTCGCTCATCGTGCGCTCGCGCCCGCTGGACATGGCGGGCTACAACAACATGTACCACTACTCCTGGGGGGGGCACTCCGACATCGACCTGATGGTGGACGAGGGCGGGCTGTGGGCCGTCTACGCCACCAACCAGAACGCGGGGAACATCGTGCTCAGCCGGCTGGACCCCGACAGTCTGCAGGTGGTCCGCAGCTGGACCACCAACCATCCCAAGCGCAGCGCCGGCGAGGCCTTCATGATCTGCGGGACTTTGTACGTCACCAACGGCTACTCGGGCGCCACCAAGGTCTACTACGCCTTCGCCACCAACTCCTCCACCTACGAGTACATCGACGTCCCCCTGGGCAACACCTATGGTCACCTGTCCATGCTGGACTACAACCCCCGAGACCGGGCGCTCTACGCCTGGAACAATGGCCGCCAGGTCCTCTACAACGTCACGCTCTACCACATCATACAGTGACACGCTATGATGTCATCGTCACGCTCTACCACATCATACAGTGACACGCTATGATGTCATCGTCACGCTCTACCACATCATACAGTGACACCCTATGATGTCATCGTCACGCTCTACCACATCATACAGTGACACCCTATGATGTCATCATCACATAGTACCACATCATACAGTGACACCCTATGATGTCATCGTCACACTACCACATCATACAGTGACACCCTATGATGTCATCATCACACCCTACCACATCATACAGTGACACGCTATGATGTCATCATCACACTACCACATCATACAGTGACACCCTATGATGTCATCATCACACTACCACATCATACAATGACACGCTATGATGTCATCGTCACATCACGCTCTACCACATCATACAGTGACATGCTATGATGTCATCGTCACATTGTACCACATCATACAATGACACGCTATGATGTCATCGTCACATCACGCTCTACCACATCATACAGTGACACGCTATGATGTCATCGTCACACTACCACATCATACAGTGACACCCTATGATGTCATCATCACACTACCACATCATACAATGACACGCTATGATGTCATCGTCACGCTCTACCACATCATACAGTGACATCCTATGATGTCATCGTCACGCTCTACCACATCATAAAGTGACACCCTATGATGTCATCATCACACTACCACATCATACAATGACACGCTATGATGTCATCGTCACATCACGCTCTACCACATCATACAGTGACATGCTATGATGTCATCGTCACATTGTACCACATCATACAATGACACGCTATGATGTCATCGTCACATCACGCTCTACCACATCATACAGTGACACGCTATGATGTCATCGTCACACTACCACATCATACAGTGACACCCTATGATGTCATCATCACACTACCACATCATACAGTGACACCCTATGATGTCATCGTCACGCTCTACCACATCATACAGTGACACGCTATGATGTCATCATCACGCTCTACCACATCATACAGTGACACCCTATGATGTCATCGTCACGCTCTACCACATCATACAGTGACATGCTATGATGTCATCGTCACACCCTACCACATCATACAGTGACACGCTATGATGTCATCGCCACGCCCTATCACATCATACAGTGACACGCTGTGATGTCATCATCACACTACCACATCATAAAGTGACACGCTGTGATGTCATCACATCACGCTCTACCACAACATACAGTGACACCCTATGATGTCATCATCATATCACACTCTACAACATCTTACAGTGACACGCTATGATGTCATTACATCACGCCCTACCACTTCATACAGTGACACCCTATGATGTCATCGTCACATCACGCTCTACCACATCATACAGTGACAAGTTATGATGTCTTCATCACGTCACGCTCTACCACATCATACAGTGACACCCTATGATGTCATCGTCACGCTCTACCACATCATACAGTGTCACGCTATGATGTCATCTTCACGTGAATTATATTATATTATATTTATATAGCGCTTTTCTTTAGTGACTCAAAGCGCTTTACATAGTGAAACCCAATATTTAAGTTACACTTAAACCAGTGTGGGTGGCACTGGGAGCAGGTGGGTAAAGTGTCTTGCCCAAGGACACAACGGCAGTGACTAGGGTGGCGGAAGCGGGAAACGAACCTGCAACCCTCAAGTTGCTGGCACGGCCACTCTACCAACCGAGCTATACCACATCATACAGTGACATGTTATGACGTCATCATCACGTCAAACTCTACTACATCATACAGTAACATGTTATGATGTCATCATCACGTCACACTCTACCACATCATACAGTAATGTGTTATGATGTCATCATCACGTCACACTCTACCACATTACACAGTGAAACGCTATGAGGTCATCATTGTGTCACATGAAAGTTACATGGTATGATGTCATGATCACGTCACAGCATCATGTCACGCTCTACCACATTGTACATTGGCGCATTAAAATGTTATCACAGCACGCTCTGACACAACATAGATTGTCGTGCCATGACGTCATCAGCACGCCACGCTCTACCACATGTAGGGGTGCCTTGCTATGATGTCATCATCTGACGCCTGCCCCTGCACACCATACAGGGAGGTGATATGATGTCACGGCATCCACTTGCGACGTGATTGCGTCACGCTCTAACACGTCACATATTAGCCCACGGTCACATGACTCTGTGACATTCCATAGAAATTTAGTAAGATTTTTGTACACATTACGGTCACGTGCGTGAAGTTCGCACTAAAGGCGTGTGTGTGTGTGTGCGTGTGTGTGTGTGAGAAATAACGACTAGCTAGCAGCAATACAAATGTTTCTAATTGAATCTTTGCGAACAACTCTGGACCCGCCAAGGTCACGTGTTCATTCAGGAAGTACTTATATGGTCATTGTTAGTGTAAGCAACCATTTATAACTTATTCTCCTAGTGACAACTCTTTTTTCTATTCGACTTGTCAGCTAAAAAGTGCGTGGAATAAAGTTCAATAATCAACTTGATGGACTAGTTTGGTACAAAAAAAAAAAAGTAAAATCTCAGGTTGGTGTTTTTTAACGTCTTTATTGTAAAGTCATCAAAGAGACAATAAAAGTAGAAAATGAGACATAAGTTACCTAAAGCTTGCAATGGAATGATTATTTCTGCAGGAACGCAGAAGAAGTGACACAGGCGGGAGTGAGTGTTGTTGCCATAGCAACAAGCCGGCCCAGGAGCCAGGCAGCACTAATCGACAGGAAACATCGATCTCCTGCGAGCGGCTAACGGAGGAGACGCGGACTGACCGCCACCTGGCAGCTGCCCACCGCGGCCAAGATGACCCGACTGGCCGCTCCGAAGCTTCTGAGTCACCTGGCGGAGCTGCTGTGACGAGGTAAGTGTTAGCATAGCAAGCTAGCGTCATCAATAAGTCTGCTAGTTGGCGGCTAGCCTGGCTAATGCTAACAGCTATCGTGTTCTTCATGTTTGCCAACATTCTGAGGCCTCAGTTAACCATGAGCTATTTACAAAGCAAACACAACCTAAATGTGGTAACGAACATAGACACCTTGACCTATTTTAAGTTTAAAGCTTACAAATGTAACTCTAATGGTGTACAACAGTGGTCCTCATAGACATGTAAGGGGAGACAACATGGAGCGCTACTGCGCACTGGCGCTGACGAGACGCGGGGCGGCCATCTTGGAGTGGTGATCCGCTCCACTCAGTGCAATTCATTTAGCAGCAACCTGGGGATAGGTTGATTGGCAACACTAAATCGGCCCTAGTGTGTGAATGTTGTGTGTCTATCTGTGTTGGCCCTGCGATGAGGTGGCGACTTGTCCAGGGTGTACCCCGCCTTCGGCACGATTGTAGCTGAGATAGGCGCCAGCGACCCCAAAAGGGAATAAGCGGTAGAAAATGGATGGATGGATGAACTGTCAGTGCATTTCATTCATCTTACCTCACTGAATACCACTCATTTTCACCCCCTTTTTTGATCCTACGCTTAGCTACGATAAAGGACACATGTTTTATTATCTATAGTTTGCTTAACAGTAATATAATATTCTTATATGCTACAAGTGACCGGACGTCCCAGATCAAAACTGGGAATATAATCCCAGAGAAGGGTCAGCTATTTTGAAATTGAAGAAACAATATGATGAGGTTATATATATATATATGCGTAATTCCTACATAAACAATGAATGAATATATTAGATATATACATATCTTGTAGACCAGGGGTCGGGAACCTTTTTGGCTGAGAGAGCCAAGAATCCGAATATTTTCAAATGTATTTCCGTAAGCCATATAATTTTTTTTTTCAACACTGAACACAACTAAACGCGTGCATTTTTAAGTAAGACCAACATTACTAGAGTATAATAGGTCTCGTATTCTTTGTAATAACATTGATATTCTGAAGCTAACTGTGGAGGGGGCGTGGCCTGCGGGCCTGCAGCGAGACGGGGTGTGCCAGGACCGGCCTCGAAATCAGTGACAGGTGCGTAGACAACCCACCCGGGCCTTGTTATCTAATCACCTGTCGGTCTGTTATAAGCAGCAGCCAGGAGGAGAGACAGGGTTGGAAAAGATTTCTTGAATAAATCTAACCTGTACTTTTTAATGAAATTACCTTCTTTGAATGTCTTTCCCGCCCTAGCAACATACTTGTCGACTCTTGCGATCTTTCCGGGAAACACCCGAATATCAATTCCCCTCCCGACAGTCTCCAGGGGCTTTTAATATCGCGGTTTTGACCCAGACAATGATATCAAGGGCGTGCCATGATGGCACTGCCTTTAGTGTACTCAACAACCTACCATCTTGTCCGCTTTTCAACCATGTTAACAGCGTGCCGGCCCAGTCACATCATGTGTTGGGTTGCTGACCCCTGACCTAAACCCACCTATAAGCTTTTTTATAGATGTACAATAAAACTCCTCATAGGAAGTTGCCATTTGTTATATTTGTTCTAACGTCCATCCATCCATCTTCTTCCGCTTATCCGAGGTCGGGCCGCGGGGGCAACAGCCTAAGCAGGGAAACCCAGACTTCCCTCTCCCCAGCCACTTCGTCTAGCTCTTCCCGGAGGATCCCGAGGCGTTCCCAGGCCAGCCGGGAGACATAGTCTTTCCAACGTGGCCTCCTACCGGTTGGACGTGCCCTAAACACCTCCCTAGGGAGGCGTTCGGGTGGCATCCTGACCAGATGCCCGAACCACCTCATCTGGCTCCTCTCCATGTGGAGGAGCAGCGGCTTTACTTTGAGTTCCTCCCGGATGGCAGAGCTTCTCACCCTATCTCTAAGGGAGAGGAAACTCATTTGGGCCGCTTGTACCCGTGATCTTATCCTTTCGGTCATGACCCAAAGCTCATGACCATAGGTGAGGATGGGAACGTAGATCGACCGGTAAATTGAGAGCTTTGCCTTCCGGCTCAGCTCCTTCTTCACCACAACGGATCGATACAACGTCCGCATTACTGAAGACGCCGCACCGATCCGCCTGTCGATCTCACCATCCACTCTTCCCTCACTCGTGAACAAGACTCCTAGGTACTTGAGCTCCTCCACTTGGGGCAGGGTCTCTTCCCCAACCCGGAGATGGCACTCCACCCTTTTCCGGGCGAGAACCATGGACTCGGACTTGGAGGTGCTGATTCTCATTCCGGTCGCTTCACACTCGGCTGCGAACCGATCCAGTGAGAGCTGAAGATCCCGGTCAGATGAAGCCATCAGGACCACATCATCTGCAAAAAGCAGAGACCTAATCCTGCGGTCACCAAACCGGAACCCCTCAACGCCTTGACTGCGCCTAGAAATTCTGTCCATAAAAGTTATGAACAGAATGGGTGACAAAGGACAGCCTTGGCGGAGTCCAACCCTCACTGGAAACGTGTCCGACTTACTGCCAGCAATGCGGACCAAGATCTGACACTGATCATACAGGGAGCGGACCGCCACAATAAGACAGTCCGGTACCCCATACTCTCTGAGCACTCCCCACAGGACTTCCCGAGGGACACGGTCCAATGCCTTCTCCAAGTCCACAAAGCACATGTAGACTGGTTGGGCAAACTCCCATGCACCCTCAAGAACCCTGCCCAGAGTATAGAGCTGGTCCACAGTTCCACGACCAGGACGAAAACCACACTGTTCCTCCTGAATCCGAGGTTGGACTATCCGACGTAGCCTCCTCTCCAGCACACCTGAATAAACTTAACGTTCCTGACATAAATACAATGCGCATTAATGAACATATCAAATATAAATGTGACAGATCGGAGCAAAAAAGGTTGGAGACCCCTGGTGTACAGTAGAGTAGAATAGAATTTACTTTATTTATCCCTGGGGGGGAATTCAGCACCACAGTTCGCTCTCAATAAACAATTAGGTATTTTTTGCATGTGAATACTATAAATACGGTCTATTATACAGCATTATTCACATGTGAATAATATAAATACAGTTTATTGTACAGCATTATTCACATGTGAATAATATAAATACAGTTTATTGTACAGCATTATCGGTTGCTTCTGCAATATGTTTGAGATTTGTGAAAGTGAAAGTGGTGGAACTTACTTGTCTTCCCTCTTGTCTCCATCGATTTCTCTCTCTTTTTGTGTGGTGGACACTAAGGCCAAGACCAGGAGTGTGTTGGACCGTCCTATTGCAGTACAGGCAGTGGGGACCAATGGCAGACTCTTCCAGTTCATGGTCTTCCAGCTCACTAATTCAGGACGTACTGTAAATTACGGACTATAAGGCGCTATTTCTTTTCCCGCGCTTTGAACCTTGCGGCTTATAAAACGGTGCAGCTAATTTGTGAAGAAAAAGCAAGGAGGCGGACAGGTAGGATATTGTTTGTCCTATGGCTTGCTTACTGCAGGTGTTACTGGGCGAACATCAACAGTGATGCCCCATGCTTCGGGCTTTCAACCGGAATTGCAAGTGCCGTTCCGTCTTCTATCCGTCCATAGCGTTTCTACTCGTATGGGTTTGTCCTTCATCGCTCCAAGCGGATGTTTGTCAGTTTTACAATATAACTAAAGCAATTCATACGTACTAAACCGTCCCATGTGTGATGTTTTTAGTAGTGTTTTGTGCTTACATGTATTTATACGTAATGTAATCTAGCTAGCATTGGTAGCATTAGCTAATATGCTAACACGTTTACAAATGTACCGTATTTCCTTGACGTCCCACTGGGGGGAGTTTTCCTTGCCCTTATGTGGGCTCTACCGAGGATGTCGTTGTGGTTTGTGCAGCCCTTTGAGACACTAGTGATTTAGGGCTATATAAATACACATTGATTGATTGATTGATTGATTATTCACAAGATGCTGCAGCTCCCCCTGGTGGTGACTGCCAGAGTGGACCTGGTTCTGCTGCTGCTCACACTGATCTCCTTCTGGACCCGACTCTCCCGCCTCAGCTACCCCAACGCCGTGGTGTGCGTACTACTCCTGTACTCATGTACTGTACATCTGTAATAAAACTTACTTCTAGTGTGTGTGTGTGTGTGTGTGTGTGTGTGTGTGTGCAGGTTTGACGAGGTCTACTATGGACAGTTTGTGTCTCTCTACATGAAGAGAGTCTTCTTCGTGGACGACAGCGGACCACCGCTTGGTCACATGATTCTGGCCTTAGGTGGTAAGTTGCCATGGCAACAACACACACATTTGTCTTTATATATGAAATAATTATTGTGTGTTTGTGCGCACTCACAGCTTACTTGGGAGGATTTGATGGAAACTTCATGTGGAACAGAATTGGAGCAGGTACACAGTTGTATTATTATTTATTATTTATCTTTCAACTTTCTACCACCCAATTATATCCCTGCACTGTGTGTGTTTGTTTTGTATCACAGAGTATCCCTGTGTGTGTTTGTTTTGTATCACAGAATATCGCTGTGTGTGTGTTTGTTTTGTATCACAGAGTATCCCTGTGTGTGTTTGTTTTGTATCACAGAGTATCCCTGCGTGTGTTTGTTTTGTGTCAAAGTATCCCTGTGTGTGTTTGTTTAGTATCACAGGGTATCCCTGTGTGTGTTTGTTTTGCATCACAGAGTATCCCTGGTGTGTTTGTTTTGTGTCACAGAATATCGCTGTGTGTGTGTTTGTTTTGTATCACAGAGTATCCCTGTGTGTGTGTTTGTTTTGTATCACATAGTATCCCTGTGTGTGTTTGTTTTGTATCACAGAGTATCCCTGTGTGTGTTTGTTTTGTATCACAGAGTATCCCTGTGTGTGTTTGTTTTGTATCACAGAGTATCCCTGTGTGTGTTTGTTTTGTATCACAGAGTATCCCTGTGTGTGTTTGTTTTGTATCACAGAGTATCCCTGCGTGTGTTTGTTTTGTATCACAGAGTATCGCTGTGTGTGTGTTTGTTTTGTATCACAGAGTATCCCTGTGTGTGTTTGTTTTGTATCACAGAGTATCCCTGTATGTGTTTGTTTTGTATCACAGAGTATCCCTGCGTGTGTTTGTTTTGTATCACAGAGTATCGCTGTGTGTGTGTTTGTTTTGTATCACAGAGTATCGCTGTGTGTGTGTTTGTTTTGTATCACAGAGTATCGCTGTGTGTGTGTGTTTGTTTTGTATCACACAGTATCCCTGCGTGTGTTTGTTTTGTATCACAGAGTATCCCAGTGTGTGTTTGTTTTGTATCACAGAGTATCCCTGTGATTTGTCTGTTTTGTATCACAGAGTATCCCTGTGTGTGTTTGTTTTGTATCACACAGTATCCCTGTGTGTGTTTTGTTTTGTATCACAGAGTATCCCTGTGTGTTTGTTTTGTATCACAGAGTATCCCTGTGTGTGTTTTGTATCACAGAGTATCCCTGTGTGTGTTTTGTTTTGTATCACAGAGTATCCCTGTGTGTGTTTTGTATCACAGAGTATCCCTGTGTGTTTGTTTTGTATCACAGAGTATCCCTGTGTGTGTTTTGTATCACAGAGTATCCCTGTGTGTGTTTTGTTTTGTATCACAGAGTATCCCTGTGTGTTTGTTTTGTGTTAGAGTATCCGTGCATGTGTTTGTTTTGTATCACAGAGTATCCCGTGGTGTGTTTGTTTTGTATCACATAGTATCGCTGTGTGTGTGTTTGTTTTGTATCACAGAGTATCCCTATGTGTGTGTTTGTTTTGTATCACATAGTATCCCTGTGTGTGTTTGTTTTGTGTCACAGAGTATCCCTGTGTGTGTTTGTTTTGTATCACACAGTATCACTGTGTGTGTTTTTTTTGTATCACACAGTATCCCTGTGTGTGTTTGTTTTGTATCACACAGTATCCCTGTATGTGTTTGTTTTGTATCACAGAGTATCCCTACGTGTGTTTGTTTTGTATCACACAGTATCCCTGTGTGTGTTTGTTTTGTATCACACAGTATCCCTGTGTGTGTTTGTTTTGTATCACACAGTATCCCTGTGTGTGTTTTGTTTTGTATCACAGAGTATCGCTGTGTGTGTGTGTTTGTTTTGTATCACACAGTATCCCTGCGTGTGTTTGTTTTGTATCACACAGTATCCCTGTGTGTGTTTGTTTTGTATCACACAGTATCCCTGTGTGTGTTTTGTTTTGTATCACAGAGTATCCCTGTGTGTTTGTTTTGTATCACAGAGTATCCCTGTGTGTGTTTTGTATCACAGAGTATCCCTGTGTGTGTTTTGTTTTGTATCACAGAGTATCCCTGTGTGTGTTTTGTATCACAGAGTATCCCTGTGTGTTTGTTTTGTATCACAGAGTATCCCTGTGTGTGTTTTGTATCACAGAGTATCCCTGTGTGTGTTTTGTTTTGTATCACAGAGTATCCCTGTGTGTTTGTTTTGTGTTAGAGTATCCGTGCATGTGTTTGTTTTGTATCACAGAGTATCCCGTGGTGTGTTTGTTTTGTATCACATAGTATCGCTGTGTGTGTGTTTGTTTTGTATCACAGAGTATCCCTATGTGTGTGTTTGTTTTGTATCACATAGTATCCCTGTGTGTGTTTGTTTTGTGTCACAGAGTATCCCTGTGTGTGTTTGTTTTGTATCACACAGTATCACTGTGTGTGTTTTTTTTGTATCACACAGTATCCCTGTGTGTGTTTGTTTTGTATCACACAGTATCCCTGTATGTGTTTGTTTTGTATCACAGAGTATCCCTACGTGTGTTTGTTTTGTATCACACAGTATCCCTGTGTGTGTTTGTTTTGTATCACAGAGTATCCCTGGTGTGTTTGTTTTGTGTCAAAGTATCCCTGTGTGTGTTTGTTTTGAATCACAGAGTATCGCTATGTGTGTTTGTTTTGTGTTACAGAGTATCCCTGTGTGTGTTTGTTTTGTATCACAGAGTATCCCTGTGTGTGTTTGTTTTGTATCACTGAGTATCTCTGCGTGTGTTTGTTTTGTATCACACAGTATCCCTGTGTGTGTTTGTTTTGTATCACACAGTATCCCTGTATGTGTTTGTTTTGTATCACAGAGTATCCCTGTGTGTGTTTGTTTTGTATCACAGAGTATCCCTGTGTGTGTTTGTTTTGTATCACTGAGTATCTCTGCGTGTGTTTGTTTTGTATCACACAGTATCCCTGTGTGTGTTTGTTTTGTATCACACAGTATCCCTGTATGTGTTTGTTTTGTATCACAGAGTATCCCTACGTGTGTTTGTTTTGTATCACACAGTATCCCTGTGTGTGTTTGTTTTGTATCACACAGTATCCCTGTGTGTGTTTTGTTTTGTATCACAGAGTATCGCTGTGTGTGTGTGTTTGTTTTGTATCACACAGTATCCCTGCGTGTGTTTGTTTTGTATCACACAGTATCCCTGTGTGTGTTTGTTTTGTATCACACAGTATCCCTGTGTGTGTTTTGTTTTGTATCACAGAGTATCCCTGTGTGTTTGTTTTGTATCACAGAGTATCCCTGTGTGTGTTTTGTATCACAGAGTATCCCTGTGTGTGTTTTGTTTTGTATCACAGAGTATCCCTGTGTGTGTTTTGTATCACAGAGTATCCCTGTGTGTTTGTTTTGTATCACAGAGTATCCCTGTGTGTGTTTTGTATCACAGAGTATCCCTGTGTGTGTTTTGTTTTGTATCACAGAGTATCCCTGTGTGTTTGTTTTGTGTTAGAGTATCCGTGCATGTGTTTGTTTTGTATCACAGAGTATCCCGTGGTGTGTTTGTTTTGTATCACATAGTATCGCTGTGTGTGTGTTTGTTTTGTATCACAGAGTATCCCTATGTGTGTGTTTGTTTTGTATCACATAGTATCCCTGTGTGTGTTTGTTTTGTGTCACAGAGTATCCCTGTGTGTGTTTGTTTTGTATCACACAGTATCACTGTGTGTGTTTTTTTTGTATCACACAGTATCCCTGTGTGTGTTTGTTTTGTATCACACAGTATCCCTGTATGTGTTTGTTTTGTATCACAGAGTATCCCTACGTGTGTTTGTTTTGTATCACACAGTATCCCTGTGTGTGTTTGTTTTGTATCACAGAGTATCCCTGGTGTGTTTGTTTTGTGTCAAAGTATCCCTGTGTGTGTTTGTTTTGAATCACAGAGTATCGCTATGTGTGTTTGTTTTGTGTTACAGAGTATCCCTGTGTGTGTTTGTTTTGTATCACAGAGTATCCCTGTGTGTGTTTGTTTTGTATCACTGAGTATCTCTGCGTGTGTTTGTTTTGTATCACACAGTATCCCTGTGTGTGTTTGTTTTGTATCACACAGTATCCCTGTATGTGTTTGTTTTGTATCACAGAGTATCCCTGTGTGTGTTTGTTTTGTATCACAGAGTATCCCTGTGTGTGTTTGTTTTGTATCACTGAGTATCTCTGCGTGTGTTTGTTTTGTATCACACAGTATCCCTGTGTGTGTTTGTTTTGTATCACACAGTATCCCTGTATGTGTTTGTTTTGTATCACAGAGTATCCCTACGTGTGTTTGTTTTGTATCACACAGTATCCCTGTGTGTGTTTGTTTTGTATCACAGAGTATCCCTGGTGTGTTTGTTTTGTGTCAAAGTATCCCTGTGTGTGTTTGTTTTGAATCACAGAGTATCGCTATGTGTGTTTGTTTTGTGTTACAGAGTATCCCTGTGTGTGTTTGTTTTGTATCACAGAGTATCCCTGCGTGTGTTTGTTTTGTATCACAGAGTATCCCTGCGTGTGTTTGTTTTGTATCACAGAGTATCCCTGCGTGTGTTTGTTTTGTATCACAGAGAATCCCTATGTGTGTTTGTTTTGTATCACAGAGTATCCCTGTGTGTGTTTGTTTTGTATCACAGAGTATCCCTGTGGTGTGTTTGTTTTGTATCACAGGGTATCCCTGTGTGTGTTTGTTTTGTATCACAGAGTATCGCTATGTGTGTTTGTTTTGTGTTACAGAGTATCCCTGTGTGTGTTTGTTTTGTATCACAGAGTATCCCTGCGTGTGTTTGTTTTGTATCACAGAGTATCCCTGCGTGTGTTTGTTTTGTATCACAGAGTATCCCTGTGTGTGTTTGTTTTGTATCACAGAGTATCCCTGCGTGTGTTTGTTTTGTATCACAGAGTATCCCTGCGTGTGTTTGTTTTGTATCACAGAGTATCCCTGTGTGTGTTTGTTTTGTATCACAGAGTATCCCTGCGTGTGTTTGTTTTGTATCACAGAGTATCCCTGTGCGTGTTTGTTTTGCATCACAGAGTATCCCTGTGTGTGTTTGTTTTGTATCACAGAGTATCCCTGCGTGTGTTTGTTTTGCATCACAGAGTATCCCTGTGTGTGTTTGTTTTGTATCACAGAGTATCACTGTGTGTGTTTGTTTTGTATCACAGAGTATCCCTGCGTGTGTTTGTTTTGTATCACAGAGTATCACTGTGTGTGTTTGTTTTGTATCACAGAGTATCCCTGCGTGTGTTTGTTTTGTATCACAGAG